>NW_015112690.1:591277-605737 GCF_001443285.1 Poecilia latipinna | reverse complement strand
ATTTTGCTTTTTTGGTCAATTATGCATTCTCGCCTCATGCAATGAACCGGACTTTCAAGGCAAATGAACTTTAGCCCGATTAAATTGCACTAAACGGTGGTGATGGTGTGAACAAACATGAATCATTTTCCTTCTGCTTCAGAATGAAGCTCTGACACATAAAATCTAACGACAGAATATGGACTAGTTTAAGCAGTGTGTATCATTGGGGGACTCTTTCACTCCACCGTGCCGCATGCTTATTCAGTTAGAGGCTTTTCGTGTAGTGGAAATTATCCCTCCATGTCCTCCTGCTCTCCATTTAGTCAGGTTAGAGAGCCCAGCGTCTACCTCGGCTCCACCATGCGCCGCCGGTCCCTATGGGAACCCTAAGGGCGTAGCTAATGCAGCTCAGAGGCTAGCATGGTGATAAATTCACAACAAAGGTTTTTTTTTTCTTTCTGGGAAATGAAACTACCACGGAGGTTGAAGGAATGAGAGGTGAGAGGCAGAGTGAGACGAAGAGAGAGGGGGAGACCTGGTGTGATGAAAGGACATGTGGCCCTCTGTGACAAATGTTCGCTCTGCATGCGATTCATCACGGTCAAGAGGCTGGGGGAGCAACGCAGGCAAAACCAGCGCAGCGCATCATATAAATGCATTCCCAGATTGGTGTGTTTGACTTTAAATTTACAGAATATACTCCAAGAGCTCATAGAGTGAAGCAGTTGTTATTCCTTTTATCGCTTTAATGTTGAGAAAGTTTCTAATAGTGATGTAAATAATCCAGAACAGTGAGGCTCTACTGCGTCTTTGCCCGGTGGTTTCCGGCCATAAAAGGTAACGATCCCTAACACGAAGCCGTGATTAATTGTAACAGATTAGGAAGGGTACGCTTCAGGTCCTTCTCGCAAGCTTTTACAGCAACCCGCAGCCCTTTCTAAACTGTATAAACTGGCTTTTCCACAGGCGACCTTCAAGAAAGAGCTTGGTGTGTGCTGGGAGAAAGCTTAATTTTAACAAAATGAAAGTTAAAAAGTCCTCACAAGTTCTGTGATTTACTCCGTCAAACACCGCTGCAGCCACCTCACACTCTGCAGCTATTTTTGAAAGCGAAAACATTTGTCAGTGTCGTTTCAAAAAGCACTGGCATGGCACATTTCTCTGCTGTTTAGCTGCAAAGAGCAGCAGGTTTAATGGTTGTTAAGTTTGGATTTTTATGTTTTTGTCGCATTTGAGCAGCAGTTAGGGCTGAATGTGTCCAGTCAAAGTATAAAATGGTTTTAAAGAGACGACCAGGTGACACGACTGGTTTGTGTTTTTTTTGTTAATGAGTAAATAAGTCTAAATAAAATAAATGAAGATGCATTTGTTTAATATTCATGGAGGTGAATAAATTATATTTCTATGAAGATGTGATATTTAATAAATAAAAAAAGAATTAAGATTTAATCAACAAATGAGCAAGTTATTGTAATACAACTTTGTATTTTCTTTTATGAAAATATTTTATACTTTAATAAAAATGACAATTTTTTATGAAATAAAATTTATTTTTATAAATTAAATATCCATAAATATTTTTGTTTAAAATATTTATATTTTTAACAAAAATATAAATGACAAACATTTATGAAAATATTTTTCTTATTTTTTCTGAGTTATGAAAGACGTGGATTTATTTAATTTATGTTGTTTCAATATGATTTATTTAATACATTAAATAAGTAAAGAAATGCATAAATATGAAGATGTATCTATTAAGTAGATAAAAGTTAGATGTTTATGTTTTATAAATAAATCATGTAATAGGCATTTAGTTATTCATGATATACATTATATAAATATGAAGATTGTGCATTAATATTTTTTAAAATAATTTAACAAAAAATAAACACTATTGCAATTAATAAAATGTCCCAAGTTATCTCTTTTTTGAGCTTATTTAAAATAACTATTTTAATGTAGCCATCATAAAACTGTACGATGGGAATATTTCTCATTTTCTGCTCTTCGTCTGCAGAGCAGCCACACTAATCTAAACTGAAAGTTATGAAAGTGTGCAGTGAAGTCTCTGAATTGGTTTGGGAGAGAAACGGCCGTATTCTGGAAATGTCTTTGTTTAATAAGGTTTATGAAACTATCGTCAGAATGAAATATGCAGAAACGTTTGACCCAATCTGAAGGAGTAAGTCTCCAGTTTTGAATTTCCTTTGTCTCAATGAAATAACTGAATTATTTCCTGCCCACATCTCCAAATTGAGAAAAAGAGACTGACCTAAAGTGGACTAGTTTGGTTGCCTTAGTAACATTCTGGGAAAATGTCCTCGAAACAAAGTTTTTGATTGGTGTTCTTGCCCTTTGAGCGTTTGTGGTTGAAAAATAAAAATAACTCTGAAATTATGATTGAAAATCTGACCACTGGCTTATTCAGAACGCCATCAGAAAATATTCCTACCATTTAAATTAAAGACAACATCTGCTCTCACATGTTGGATGTTCAGAGAAACGGATTAGAAATGTCATCATCTGCATGTTTTTCATGCAGAGAACAGGATGAACTCTGCAGCAGGAGTCTGACCACTTACCTACAGCAATCAGGGTCTGAGGGCTGAAACCTTTAAATGCATCCCTGACTGAACCCAGAGATTCGTCTAAACGTGGCATTTTTCTGCATTTAGTTTTGGTTTGTCCTAAAATCATTTTGAATGCATGTGGAATGGAGGAAGCAAATAATAGACCCTTTGCAACTACGTCACTGAATCATTTCGCCATGACAGACGTAGGAAGTGTGGGACTGGAATTGTTTTCCAAAGTTGTTTTTTCCAGTTTATTCATGGCTTCTACTAGTTAGCGTCAAGTTAATTTATCTATGAACGTAACACACCTGGTTGGGGCTCATAGTCGGTTCGGCAGCATTTACAACAGTTGGAAACAGTTAGCTTAGAAACCGAGCCGTACCTCCTCCCTCTTGATGTGTTGATTAAATTACCGACTTTGCCTGAATTCACACCACATGATTTATGTCTCCATGTCATAAACGGTGTTTCCCTTAAACCGGAGCGGCATTAAAAACGTACAGAAGATGAGATGCTAACGAGTTTTTTCATTCATGCTAGGCTACATGACGGAGTGGCTTTGTCTCCATGGTTACCAACGGTTAGATGCACCTTCTCCAAAATATTTGATGCCTGTCTAATCATGCTTACTTATAAAGTAAATGAACGTTAGTCTTCTTACGTTGTAAAAAGTGTTAGCTGTGAATCCGCGGTTATAGCGAGAGCTGCCAGCCATTATTATTGACGGCTGCTATCCATCACCGCCGTATTTTCCTCGTTAAATGTTATAAAATGACAAGTTTGGTTTCTATCTTTGTGCGTTTGTGCAGCAGATCGCGCAGCATTGTATGACTATTTTTTAAAGTGTAATTAATTAAATAGAAGCGGTTTTCGGTTATATGTTAGTTTTTTGTCAGACTTTAAAGGAGGGCATTGGTTGTTTTGACGTCCATTGTGGCGTAGCGGACCGAGTTCTGGAGAGAGTGACGTCCTGTGCAAAGGGTGTTTAGTGCAGGGCATTCTGGGTAAATACAACCAAAACAAACCCAAATGGTTCATGTTCTTTTACCAAACACAAAGGAGAAATCCTACAGCTATTTAAAACCGTTACTCCATTTTGTTTACATTTTGTGAAACAGGAAGTTACCTTCAATGTCTTCAGAGATTTTCATGTCATTCCCTTCATTTGTTCTTGGATCAGCGACATCGGACACTGTGCCCAATCGATAAGGGCAGATTTATTTAGTCAAGTTCTATTTTTGTGCTTGGAGTGATGTCATGCTTTATAGTTTATTTTACATTTAGATATAGTTCCTAATTCCAAACTATTCGGTCCCCAACTTTATTCTTATAGTTTAAAAATTTCAAGCCCATATGTTCATTCTTTGCCCAACTCTGCCACTCTTTCTACTTTAAACAAACTTCCCCCTGTCAAATACAGGGTAGTTCTTCAATATGGCAATTCCAAATAATAATGGTCTTATATAGAAACCGGCATACAGGCCCGAGTCCTCACCCTTCACACCAATTTAAAATAATGACAGGAGCCTGATGACATTTGAGGCCCATTCGGGATCATTTCCTCTCGGCTTTCTGCTCCGACCGCATCCCGCAGTGGAAGAAGTGCATTGTGGCGGCGATTTTCTCTCCAGGTTCCCACTTCTCCCGGTGAAAGGAGTCGCGGACGTGGCAGTGAAATACTCTGCTGGAGCTGTCCATTTAGCGGCGCTTAAATCTATTTCAGCTCAGCCTGGCTCTTAATGGTGCCCGGATCAGTACTGGGAGCTGTCCTCCTGCCTGGTTGCTGAGACGTGTTAGTCATCTGCCGGCCTTTCAGGCGGCGGCGGCAGGGGGTTTGGCTGCGTGAGCAGGTGCTGCTGTGTGGAAAGCATGTTATTATTCGTCTTGTAGCAGGAAGTGTCGGGCCTCGAAGAGGTGATGTTCAGCCGCATCCGCCGCTTGTCATCTCCTCAAAGAGCGCGTGAGATAGTGCCGTTAATCACAGTTTCTTTGATTAGGCTGTGTGGAAATAACAAAAAGCGGGTTAGTGCTGCACTTTAGGCCCGTCGCCTCATCGCTGAGATGTTTCTGCTTTCTCCCTCAGATGCGCTTGAAGATAATTTCAAGTAGCTATTCACAGTGGGATCAGTTTTCGAAGCGTATTATGAGATGCAAAGTAAAAAGTATCAATCCTGAGAAAATCCAATTTATTTTCATTCTTTTTTTATTTTTAGCACAAAGCAGCTGTCGTTGTCATGACAATGGAGCCCCTTTTTACAACGAGACGATGTCTGTGTGTTTTTAAGACCATTTCATTCAACACAAGGTGAGAATAAAAACAAAGAGTAGAAACTACAGACTGAGTCTGAACTCAAAATAAAACATTGCACAAAATAGTGTATAATTTAGGTAGTTGGCAAACCAAACAGAAAACTCAGTTTTAGCACCAAATTAATTAAAAGCAAATTAATAAACGCAGAAGCCCAAAGTGCAACGTGTCGGGAACAAATCTCAGATTTTTGACGATTAGTTATGTATTTGTGCCAGCAGGTGGCGCAGCTATTATTTTAACCAACTAAATAACTTTTAAAGTGAACAACGCAGATTTTCTATGATTTCTTTCATAGAATATATCCAGGGTATTATAAGCCTGGCGGGCCACCAGGCTTTACTTGTGCCCCCACCAGACTTAGCATTGCTTATGTTTTAAGTCTTTTTAAAATGTTTGCTTTTGTTAAGACTTTATAGTAAGCTACTGATACATATTTATCAAGTGATATTTTCAAATTTCTCATACATTTTTGAACTCAAAAACACGGCAGGCCTCTGGATGAATGACTGACCTAACGTCCAGCCACCAGGCGTAGCAAGTTTTCTGGGGAAACCTTGATATCTGAATATTTGATAAAAATGCATCTTGAGGCGTTGAAATACCCAAAGCTACATAACTACAAGGCAGCCAATCAGGGAACAACAAGGAAGATTCCTTGATGCTGATTGGTTGTATAATCAAGGATGGAAATTTGGAGAACCTTACATATTAGCCCATTTTACATGCTAACGCATATTCAGGTATATTTGGGCTGTGAACTGTTTAAATAGGTAGTTATAAATGTTTTTAGAGGATGATCGACTAAGACATTGTGGTCAGTTTCGTCTGTTTTGTAACGATGCATCCTGGTTGCATATTTTATGTCACTGCAGGAGTTTATTTCCCCTTAAACGACTCCACATTTTGAAGGAAAATGCATTTGCGTCCTGAGCAGCAGAGTTTATCAGTAGAAGAACTTCTAACAAAGCTGCACAGAAGATAAAGAATGTCACAGTATTTGCATTTATGATTTATTCAGCAGCATTGTTGCACCTGAATAACACGGTGAAAACATTTTGCTTCCTTGGAGAATTGGCCGGCAACCAAACGCCACCTGCATCTGTGGCCCTTGACTTGTGCTTTATTTTTCTGTTTTCATGATTTCCAAAAGCTCCATCAAAGGTTTCTGTTTATTGTTTTTATGTATTTTACATTTGTTTTCTCTACGGTGCACCGATACACAACAAATATCCAACTCTTATTCAGTTAAATTCAGATTTAATTCACATCGGGAAGGAAAATCAAACGGTGAATATTTACTTTCTAGGTTAAAATAATTACAGGACACACAGGTAATGGCAGCAGTAGCTCGCTTAATGATTCTGTCCAGCTAGCTAAACACAGAAGAACAAATCCAGGAGGAAAAACAAAGCGAACAGAGTTAATGTCAACCATAGCACCGTCCAGAATGGAGGCGCAGCTAAATGCCAAACGCCGAGCCAAGAGTAATTTTTATTTAAAAAAAAAAAAAAAAACTGAATGAGAGCACAAAATTAGTGGCAGTAATGACTCCAATTACTGCATAATTGGAGAGTAGCAGGAGAATAACTGTGGTTTCAAAAGCATTTCCATCGAGTGCCTCCATTCGTGAGGTAAAAGAATGCCAACTGGACCTAAAATCTGAAGTTTGCAGGAAGCAGGAAGCCTCAGTGGATGATTTCCAAGATGTTTCTCAATCAGTCTGGAGTCTATAGTGAATAAAAGAAAACCACAAAACAAATCCAAATTAGACTTCACAAAAGATTGATTAATGTTTTACATTCCTGCAGTGTATTTTAAAGGTAGAGATGAAGGTTGTATGCAATCAGTTAGTTTCAGAGTTGATTAATTAAATTCTGCACCACAGGCGGTGAATTCAGCGAAGGACGCGCTGAAGCAGAAGATTTTACAATTCCTTCACCTATTTTCTTTTAGGTGAAGGCTCCAGCTCTTTCTGTTCCACCGGGACCCAAAACTTAAATCAAACAAAAGAGAAGGAGGCTGGAAAAGAGAGAGAAAAAACAATATTGTCCATTTAACTTGAAAAACAGAGTACATGCTTTACTAAATTCCAGCAAAAAAGTGAGAAAGACATAACCCGCTGCTGCAAATTGCAGACAGTGAAGGAGAGTTGCAGAATCGAGCATGAAAAACCGACAAGATGCTCGTTTTATTTTTGCTCCAGGCAACGTGGAGGTTCCCAAAAGCTCTGCAGAGATGATACTGTTAAGACCCAAGAAACACATCGCTTTTATCACAAAGCATATCTCTGTGTTGTTTAACAATGTTCATATTTTACAGAGTATCCATCTCAATCGCAAAGATTGAGATGGATACTCTGCTGACACCATTTATTTTAGGTTTTATAAATCCAATTAGGAGATAAAAATCGGAATCAGAGCAAAAAATGTGAGATTCTCCAAAACCAGAGCTTTTTGTAGCATTCAAACAACATAAAATATTTATTTATTGACAAACCTCTGTCGTACGACTATTTACATTCCTTTTCTGCAGTTGTTTAAATTGTTTTTAAAGTCGTCCTCTTATACATTTTCCGATCGAATACAAAGTTTGACCAGAGATTTTTAGCAGCATTTTGAAAAACTTTGAGACGCCTTATCCATAGGATTATACTGACGAAGAGTCTACTAATCTGGTTTGAGAAGAATATAATTTTTAAGTAATTTAGCTAAAAAGAGTGTGACCACATGGGGGCGCTCATAAACTGTGTAGGCTGGCGTTGAGCTTTAGTTTCTCGATGATTTAGCAAGAGGAGAAAGGAGAAAAAGAAAGCGTCATCGTCAAAGTAGCATAAATTACACTCTTGATCCCAATATACGCTCTGGAAACAAAATAGCAGCACAACAAACAAACATACTTTAACAATTTTACAGAAAATAAACTTTTAGACTCGCATAAAGTAAGATTTTAGAAACTCCAAAGTCCGTTGCAAGATCGTATCATTTATTGTGAAAGATTTCCTACAGTAATAAATTATTACAATTTCAATTAATGATGAAATTATTGTCTCACCTGTAAATATTGCCATTCAAAAAAATCCTCAATAAATGTAAATATAGTATTAACATTGAAGTTTAGGCCTTACTGTACAGTATTTTTATTGTTTTTTCACATAATCTTCTATTTTTGCGTGAGTATTAGTTGTTACTGCCTGCTTTTCTCCATTGTGGGACAATAAAGGAAATCTCTTTTCTGCTCCATGTCACCGTCCGTGTAAATGCGTTTTCCTGAGTGATATTTGTGTTTGCAGGAACACTCTGCGCTGCGATTTCAAGATGGAGCAGCTAGCAGGTGCTAAAAAGCCAGAGCAAGTCTTGGTGAATTCATCCTCAGGTCTTATTTTCCCATCCTGAAGAGACATTTCTGCTCGTTTCTGCTTCACCGCCACAGCTGTGCACCTTGGCCTATTCCCGGAAACAGAGGCATGACTCTGTTGATACTTCACACCACTCAGCTGTGAAGTATCAGTCATGCCTGGCAGAAAGTGCTGTATGCTGACGAGGAAAACTGCGTGCTCATGTATCCCGTGTCTGTCTGGATGTTGGCGTCGGGAAATGTCACAGTGTGCAGGAAGGCTATTCGCGTGGAGAGAGCAAACGGGAGCTGATGGAAAAGAAATTGCTTACTTCCAATATTCTAATGCTTGCCATCATACGTCAAGCAAATACAGGGAGAAAATTGAAGCACAGAAAACCCAACACGCCATTTCCAGACCTCTGGGGTAATGTCAGAGCCAGTGTAGTCGTTTCACTGCAGTGTAGAGTGATTACTTTGGCTGTATGCAAGTTTAAAAATCGTATTTTAGGGAAAGAAAATCATCCTTTCTTAACGTGTTTTAGCCCCGCGTTAAGAAAGGAAAGGCATGAAGAAAAGTCTTTTGTTTCTGAGCCGATCCGTTACGCGTCTCCTTTACTTGGAGCGCTGGGGACTCGCTGCATTGAAGGGATTGATGCAGGAATAAAATAAATCTGATAGATGGCTTCAAACATATGCAGTGGCAGAGCGTTTTCTGCCAGAGTGTAACTGATTCTCTTTTTTTTCTCCAGAAAAGAAGGAAAGGAAGTATTTTGGGATTTTATTTTGTCGATCAGTGGGTGTGTTGGGGCATGTTTCCTTCCTGTGGACGGGCTTACAGAAGAGCCTGACCTTTGAATATCTATGGAAACAACGCAACGCAAAATGTTATTCATCTCAGTTTGGCTTTTTGCTACCAAAATCCAGCCCATGCAATCATTTCTGATGGCTTTTCAGATCCACACATCCTCCCTTTCTGAAACTTTCTTCCCTTTTTTTATTTTTATTTTATCCTGATCCATTTTCTTTTGATCCCCTTCGCCCTCGGATTGAACGTTTACCACATTCACATCACGTAATAGACACCAGATATCCGGCGAGTCAGTTAGGAAATCTCTTGGCTGCACTGAGGCAGCGTAGGTACACAGACGAGACTTGAATGATGCAGGGTTAATTGGAGACGCCACTTAAAGCAACGCCAATCATCTCTATTAATGCACCAACCCCGTTTCTTTTCTTTTTTTTATCCCCTCCAGAGCTGTAGCCCAAGCCAAACAAAGAATAATTGTTCATTATTTGGAAATTAAAGCGATGGTTATTGAGTGCATTGAAGCTTTAATTAGGAAAAAGTGCTTTCGGTTCAGGAGGTCTGGCAGCTGGATGCCGTTGGTGAGCGAATGATGAGGCAGAATGGAGCGGATGGCTCCATTCGCCCGGGCGGTTTGGCACCATCCTGCAGTTAATTCCCGACTTTGCTGGATGGTGTGCTTAAGCGGAGCCAACCCGACACCATTCATCACCGCCCCGTCTTCTCCATTCGTCACCATCAGACCCAGGAAGTTTGTATACCAACTCCAACACAAACCACTGAGAGGTGCTTATTGTCTCGCCCGGCTGCCGCAGTCCCGGCGCATTCGTCACGAGCCAAAGGGCAGCGGCCGAAAATGGACGCCATTTGTTTGGAGCTGATTGATTGGCTGCTGAGGGGCCGTTTTGGATTCATACATCATCTGTACCATGGAGTGTTTCTGCAACTTGGTTGCTTTTATTCCTCCTCGTTCATCAGAACTTTGGTTTATTCTCTTTTTCCACACTGTTGGACCAGATGGCAATATTACGGGTTTTAAATATTAGCGTCTTTGCTGTATTGTTACCATTTTTGTCTCATCTGATGTCCCCAAGCTTTTTCTTGTATTCACAAGATATTAAAGTCAAAGATAACCCGACTCAATACACAAAGCAATTTTCATTAAGGAAAGAAAATGCCACTCACCAATTGTTAAATCATAAATTAGCACATATTCAGGAGCCTTTCGCTAGCTACAGCCAACCCTGACAAGATGCCAGGTTGATGGAATCAAGAAAACACCTGAGCAGTACCTGTCTGACAACATGAAGTAGGCGTAAAGGACTCAAAAAGCAACACTTAAAGGCTCACAAAAACATTTCTAAAGCTTTATTACTCAAACACAGAAACGTTCAGTTCATTCAGGTTCACTCAATTGAACAAATCCCATGATAAACTTCCACACATCGTTGTGTCACACTTCCCTAAAAAACATCACAATCTCCAAGATTTGGGGAAAATATTCTGTTTATGAACCAAAATTGGATCTTCAGTTGTGAAACTAATATTTCAGAAAAATATCAAACAGTTTTGGTGTGATGGGCTCACTTTGGTGATCCAGCCGGGTAACGACCCAAAACCCACCAGCAAGTCGGCGTCTGAATCAGAGTGTCAAACTCATTTTTGTTTTGGGCCAAATGCTCTTAAAGGGCCGGTTGTGCCAGAATGTATTGATAAAACCTGATCACAAACTGTTGAAATATCATTGAATTATTAAAATCAAATATTATTGAACATCTTTTCAGTCCCTCCAGGATTTTGTGATTCTTCTTGTGATTTTTTGCAATAAAAATCAAAGTGTTTGTGGTACGAATTTCGAAATATCTACGCTTATTTATGACAATAAATGTGACTTTTTAATAACTCGCTGTATATATCATGGACTATAATCTGATATTAATTAAAGCTGAAGCAGCTGTTTAGTACAAGTAAGAAAGTTTTTACAATTTTTGAAAAAAAAAAACTGCAATAAACTCCCAATTATAAGCGCAAAAAGTTTGGGGATTTGTCGATTTTGTGTGAATTTCTACAATGATTCTCAAGAAACTCGAGGGACTGATTGCTATAATTTGGCAGCAAACAGTTAAAAACTGCATTGATTTGATTGATGAAATATTTAAGTGTTTAGAATCTAGAGGGCCACATAAAAAGCTACGGCGAGCCAGATTTGGCCCACGGGCCTCGAGTTTGACACGTGGCTTAAATCAAAGGATTGCAATGAATTTGCAGTATTTAGTAAATCTTGAGTTGTTTTTAGGGTGCAGTTACTTTTTCAGCTACGGTCAGGTTGGTTTGGATCTAAAACATTTATACGACAAACAAAAACAGAAGAAAGTTGTAGAGACAAATATTTTCCAAAAACTTCAATATTTTATATGAACTGTTAAACTAGAGGAACAGAAAGAGTCCCAACTTTCTAATGTGATGTTTCAGTGAGTCTGGTGTAGAAAGAGCGGTTCATGGTCTGACATTTTAATGAGCCGTCTGGGTTCAAAGAGGCGTGTTCCCCAACATGGAGCGAGATGCAGGATCTATAAGAGCAGGCAGAAGCCTGCTCGGATTTTCACTTACACCTTCCAGGATGAAAAACCACCGCTGGACAAAATGTTCACAAAGGAAAATCTCACATTTGGTTTGCAAATATACAGGAAACATTCTGGAAACAGGTGAGATGTAAGTGGAAGATATGCAGTTTGTTGTGAACGCAGAGCTGCAGTTTGCAACTTTTGAGATGATAAAACTGTTTATGAGGCATATAATCTGTAAAAAGTTTGATTTCCTGGAGAAACAAATTATCGTTACAAGAAAACTGTTTATCATCGGTGGCTACGCTAACTAGCCTGACGATTCGCAACAGGCTACGCTAGCTGTAGCATCAGGATGGGGGATGAGCAGCACCAAATCAGATTGTGATTGACAGCACTAAGATCCACCTCCTGGCTCTGATTGGTTGTTTCTAGTTGGCACTGAGCTTGATTTTTCCCCCCAGATTATCTGTTTCATAACAAACTGTCATGGTGACAGTTTCAACAAATATGTAAAAAAAACAAACATATTTTTTATGAGTTACATACTTTAGCAGCTTAAGGTAAAAAAAATAATACTGCGTCTACAATCAAAATTTTAACTATTATCAGAACAGAGTTTTTGCATGGGACACATTCTTGGTTTTGCTCTGTAATGTTTGCAGAACTGCACAGTAAGATCATTTTTATCCAGGCCGTTGTGATTTTACATGGAAACCTCCCAAACCCCCGGCGGATTTACCTGAAATGTGAGCCTTAAAGATGAACTCGTAAGGCTTGACTGCATCTTTAAAAAGCTGACAAGATACAAACATGCAACAAAAAGCTCATTATTGTGTCGCTGCTCCTTTATTATCCTTTAAACCGAGCAGAAGGCATCTGGAAAATGTTCCTGTGACGAAGCCATATAGTTTTTCCACAAGTTGACGAAATCTCATCCAAGGGTAACTGAAAGAGCTTGATTTCCGCTGAGACCACCGTGTTTTGTGAAGAACAGCTCATTTTCACATTCTTGCATGTTTGGCCCCGTTGGTCACATGAAACAACAGATATTCTTTCGGGACTCTGAGGTAATTGACTTCGCCCAGTCTCCACCTGACTTTAATTAACAGCACGGCACATTCAGCTGCAGACCTGCAGTATACAGGAGTCCTACCGGAGAGTCGGGGTATTAATTAACTCTAAGTACATCTCAGAGCAAATCAAAGTAAGTCATTTCCTCCCTGTGTTTAACGGGGATTCTACAACACCTCCTACAGATGTAATTAATGGAACGAGCAGTGAAAAGATTATTGGGGAAATGCTGACGACATGGGAGGCTGTTAAGATTTAATTTGGTGTTAACATTTATTTTTCTACTTCTTGCCAAGATTTTATAACTAGCTAAACTTTGTTTCAAGCCGCCTCCTTCTTTTTAATACTCATCGACTCCCTCCACATGATTTGTTTTTGCTTTTTGGTTCCAATTATTTACAGAAGTGAATTTGAGCCAGCATGTTGGGGTTTGATTAGGGCTCTGTCCAAACTAACGAGGATCATTTCCGCTGCGTTTCAACCCCCATGCACATACAAGCTGAGAGTTTGGTGAGAATAAGCCAGATTTTAAAAGAAAACTCATGTTTTTTAGTGAGCTCATGCAGACTGAACAACCAAGGATTATTGAAATAATTAGAGGCCCAGTTTACCACAAGAGCTTACTAAAACGATTAGCTGTTTTCTGCTACACCTCCAAAAAATACGGAAGAGAATGATGGCCATTGAAAACATTAAAAAAGAAATTCTGATCTTCTCAAAATTATGACTTTAATTTTAATTTTGGGGATTCTGATTTTTCAATTCAGACTTTTTGTGAAAAACTCAGAAGTAGTGATTCTTTCTTTCTTCAGTGGCTCTAATCTCCTTCCACAGAGGACGTCGGCTGTCCGGAGGAAAATTGTAAAAACAATCAAAAATAACCTGGAGCTACAATTATTTGTGCAGGATCCTCCGCCACACTCAGGATCTTCTTTTTGTTTTGTTTTCTTGCTGGTAATCTCAACCTTATCCCCAGAACGTTTTAATAAACTTCCCTAAAACTTTTTCAGCAGAATGGAGCATCATCGATACTGTAATCCATAATTCAGATCAAAAGGTAAATGTTTCAAGCATTAATTTTGGTTAATTGTGAAGTTTAAGCCCAAAAAGTCCTCAGAAAATTACAAATATTACATGCAACCAAGTTTCACTGAATATCTCTCGATGCTCCATATTTCATCTAAGATGTTGGTATTTTTTGCAGTGACAGGAGTTTCTGGAAAAATAAATTGGCTTCTCATAAAGAATGTGTCAAACTCGAGGCCCATGGGCCACATGTGGCCCGGCATGTCATTTTATGTGCCACCCCCTCAGCATTTTATAGACAGATGATTGACTTAAAGTAGGTTTTGAGCATGAATTGACTACAAACTACATCTCCCACAATGCATTCTGATTGTATTGATTTTATATTTTAGCCATGACTAAAAATGGAAAAAAAAAAAAACTTCAATACATTTTTTGATCCCAGGCTTAGTTTAAGGACTGAACAGACCGAAACATTTACCATTATACATTGTTGATGTTTCAGAGATATTTTTTATTGTAAAGTGTTGATTTTATTTTTGAACCATTTTTTAATTTTGAAGTGTTGATTTTGTTTTTGAACTATTTTTTATTTTAAAGTATTGATTTTATCTTTGAACCATTTTTTTATTGTAAAGTGTTGATGTTATTTTTGAACCCTTATTTATTTTGAAGTGTTGATTTTATTTTTGAACCATTTTTATTTTTGAAGTATTGATTTTATCTTTGAACCATTTTTTATTGTAAAGTGTTGATTTTATTTTTGAACCCTTATTTATTTTGAAG
>NW_015112690.1:588191-588935 GCF_001443285.1 Poecilia latipinna | reverse complement strand
CTCAAATGGATTAACACAACGTTGATTTCTCTTTAGTTTTCTCTGATCTGTAATGGAGACTTGAATTCAACCAAAGGTTTGTAATGCGCTTCCTAACCATTTTTTATTTGTAAGTATTTTTATTTTTTAGCCAAGCCTCTGTCTCTGCTAATGACATCTTCAATACATTTTTTGATCCCAGGCTTAGTTTATGGACTGAACAGACAGAAACAGTTATCATAATACATTTTGAGCTGTTGATTTTATTTTTGAACCATTTTTTTAATTGTAAAGTGTTGATTTTATTTTTGAAACCTTATTTATTGTGAACTGTTGATTTTATTTTTGAACCATTTTTTATTTTGAAGTGTTGAATTTATTTTTGAACCATTTTTTTAATTGTAAAGTGTTGATTTTATTTTTGAACCATTTTTTTAATTGTAAAGTGTTGATGTTATTTTTGAACCCTTATTTATTTTGAAGTGTTGATTTTATTTTTGAACCATTTTTATTTTTGAAGTATTGATTTTATCTTTGAACCATTTTTTATTGTAAAGTGTTGATTTTATTTTTGAAACCTTATTTATTTTGAAGTGTTGATTTTATTTTTGAAACCTTATTTATTTTGAAGTGTTGATTGTCTGAAAGACCTTAGACATGAATTGCCCCATACCAGATTTGAATCGATGACCTCAGCATTACCAGCACGGTGCTCTAACCTGCTGAGCTAACTCACCTACCTTACAAACTGTTGAGTTTCCATGG
>NW_015112690.1:531096-583672 GCF_001443285.1 Poecilia latipinna | reverse complement strand
ACTGTAAGACATGATCATCTAAATAAACAGAAAGAGAAACAGAAATGATTTAAGGTGTTGATGATAATCTGATTTATTCAGAGTGCATTCACATCAGCCTTGTTTGGTTCACTTCAGTTGGACTGAAGTTTGTTTGCCCAGAAATTGTGGTTTGTTTTGGGAGGTGTGAATGTGTAAATGTGTACCAAAAACTACAAACCTGAGGCCTCAGTTTGGTTGAAGTGAATTCTGGTGCATTTCAAATGCATTATGTGAATGCTCCAAAAACAGGAAGTGGACTTTAGAGCAGGGAATTCTGGGTAAATGCAACCAAAACAAATGTGCGTGCTTAGAGTTGTTAGAATAATTGAATTGCCATGACTTGCTAAAGACAGAAGAGGAGGCCTACAACCACTAAAATCTGATGTCGTTTCATTTTTGTTTACATTTTATGAAGATTTTTCCTGCTGTTTTCTTCAGTGACTCTTGGTACAGCGCCACCACAGGTGAGGAGGGGAACAGGGTTTTCAAATATTTTGTGAAAGCTGAAAATATACCAGATGTTCCAATTCTGGACAATCAGGTGTGAAAACACATTTAGATGTAGTTGCAGTGTGCTTAGCTAGCAGTGGGGGCCCCCAGGGGAAGTTGTGCTTTGGACCTCCAACAACCTTGGTTCGCCCGTGGACATCATAAATATTCTCTAGGCTAAATACATAAACACCTACATTAGTGTGGAGTTTTTTCACTCCCCTCTGCTGATTTGCGGGCCATGCCTGCGCGCGCGCGCAACGTGCGGAGGCGCCGGCTTGTGCACGCGCGCGTGGAACATCGAATGTCTCGCGCGGAGTCCCGCATGAAGCGTTTAAAGCGGAGATGCGCGGCTTCTCTCTGCCTCTCTTTCTCCTCCACTGAATCTTTTCTCCCTCCTTCTTCTTTTTTTTCTTGCTCTCCCTCTTTCTTTCTTGTCATTTCGCACCTTGACTCGCTGCCCGGCTGCCTGCAGGCTCCGCGAATAGACTGTTTTCTTCTTGAACCTTTATCTGCCGGTATTTTTTCCCTCTCCTCTTGGCCGAGAGGGGAACAACAGTTTGTCACCCCGCGGTAGGGAACCATGACCACGGCCAAGGAAGGCAATGCACCGTCGAAAGCGGCTCAACAGCAAGACCAGGTAGAGAGAAGCTTATTTATTGTCCCCCTGCACATTAACTTGCGCAGGTTTTTTATGAGTTCCCCCAGCACTGTTGGTAGGATTTATATGTTACTCTTTATGGTCGTTAATTGTAAAATTGTCCTGCTTATAATCTGCATTTACGGTTAGAGGCAATTTGGAATTGCTTTCTGCGGAGTTGTGCATCACGACTGGATAATTCTCACACTTTCCTATAAAAATGGTTATTTTGTCATTATTGTTTGCCATACATTGACGCTTTTTCAGTGACTAATGTATCTCCATCACCTCTCAGCTGAACACGCAAACGATCCCAATCAAGCCAACTTTAATCAGGCTTGCAAAACTGCCACTGACGATAATGCAGCACATTTTAATTACATCCTAAATATGCTTTTCCTTCAATAGAACTCAATTAACCCGAGTTTCCCTCGCAGGCTGGAGCCTTTTTAACACTGTTGCACGTCTGTGTGATGCGCTGTGGTTCTGCTCTGCTTTCTTCTTATTCCTCATCAGTCTGTCTCTATGGAGCATCTGTTAATGCCCTCTCCACAGGAAAACCTGAGCCTGAAAACTTAGCCAAATCACACAGGAAATGCGCTGATTTTTCTTCATGATCTAGAAAAAGAGTTGTGCTTCGAGGTAGAATATCTGAAAAATAACAAGTTTTTGCCACATACTAACTTATCTTAAATATTTGCATGTGAAATGAGCCAAAAAGTCAAATTTGGGCATTCTAATGCGTTACCATGCTTCTCTGCTGATGCATATTCACATAAATCTGTAGGTCAGCATGCAAAAATAATGCTTCCAAATTCTGCTCAGCTCTACAGTCATCTGTCAGCTTTGGATGAAATCTGTCACCTGCTTCTCTAACTGTGCAGAACATGTCTAGGAATGACAGAAAAGGTGACAGGGACATTTGGGTTTTTTATTTATTTATTTGTATTTTTTCTGCTGCCATGTGGGCAGCCCTCCTCTGCTTAGCTGTAGCAGCAAACTGTCAGTCACACCCTCGGAGGCGCTCAGAGATCCAACGATCTGTTCTTGTGTATGCAGCGCACGCCGCCGAGACTTTACAGATCTGGGTGATAGACTGGGAATTCGGAAGACGCCGGAAAAGTGGTGAATTTCAAACTTCATTATTTGTCAGAATTAAACCAGAACTGCTGGTTGCGATCTATTTTTGCTTGGAAAGGCACCAGTTTCATCCTAAGCTTAATTTCTAACAAGACGGAAAAAAATTAAGATATTCCAGAAAATGAAGATGCCGTCTTGGTTTCCTTTCTTCCATTTTTGTTTAACTCTAAACTGTTGAGGCGATCAAGACAACATTTCTTGATTTTTTTTTTTTGATATGGCTCACCACTCAGGGGGACAAAAACTGTGGAGCGTCATGTCAACTTGATTTTAAAAAAATAGATATGTCAGCTGTTGACCATGTTTTCTATTGCTTGGATGCTAACTGGGCGCCATTTTCCTCCTGCTAGCGCAATGGAAGAAAATAAGAGCAGCCAGCCAATTGAAGCCATATTTTGTTTGCTTTTTCTAAGAAATCTGTACCTTATCAGCTCAAAATCTAAACCCCTGTTACCCGGATTAAAAAACAGGAAGTTGTGTTTACTGTCTTTTGGAGGTTGGAGTTTGTCTGGGGAATACGGGAAAAGCTGCAGCAATCTAGTGTAAATTCCCACTCAAAACCACAAAATACCGTTTTTAGAACAACCTTGAGATTTACCACCTTGACAAAAATTACTTGGCATGAACACAGCTACACTTACGAGCTAATATCAATGTCTACCGCTAATAGTTTGAATAAAAACAGCATAAAGCACAAAAATCGGTTTCTGTTCAGTTCGGAAAATGTAGGAACAAAAAAGACCGCCGTTGTATGATAAGTCTTAAATCAGGTCTGGAAAACTGCGAAATGTTATGGCAATAAATAGGAAACCAGATCCTGCATTTATTACCAATAAATTATTAAAAAGGTAAAATGATAAATGTTCTTCAGTGAGCTATAAGGCTAGCCGTTCAACCCTCTAAAAAACATTTTTTCCATTATCTAGCTTGTCTTACAGCCAGTACACTATTTTTATTGTTTTAAAAAACCTGATTTATATACAGTAAAGGGCCTGAAATTTCTACATTTGAGATGAAAGACTTTTTGTTTAGTCGTAAAAGAGCTTAGTCATGTTTTATTTGTCTAATTAAATCCTCAACTATTGCTCCGGCTCCACTGATAAATACTCCAACACTGTAATTTTAAATATTACATCCTAAACCATCGGTTACAGTCCCGGCGTTGTTTTATTACCCTTTTATGTTTGCAGATATTGGAGGAAAAGCTGAATTTGCCTTTTAAAACAAGCATAAAGTGACCTTTTTCCTAATTACTGGGGAAATTAGGAACCTGGCGGAGCCACTGCGACATTGGCGGGTCGTTAGAGTAATTGTTGCTTTCTGTGGATTTTCTTGTCAGCATGACCCTGCAACAAAGTGGAAAATTGCCTTAAAGCAACCTTAAGGCTGTCGAATCCACAGATGTCCATTTGCACACATGTCGACACACCAGGATTCGAAAACATCCAGAGACCCGATGATTGCGTGAGGTCCTGTTGATACCGGCTGATTGATGGTGTGCTTTCAGGCCCTGTGGTCCAGTTAGAGGGAACACAGCGAGAGGGCAGCTCTCTGGAGATAGCAGCAGCTCTTCTGTAATCAACAGAGCTCTAACACTCATTAGTAAAACAAGGTGGAGGGTGTGAAGGTGCGAGTGGTGGAGCTGAGGAGGGTAGGTGATGTATCTGCAGAGGCAAGACAGCTGAGGCCAATTTATTGCAGCTTTTAAAGATCGTAAGACCAAAAGTTTGTGCCTCAAATATCCCCAAACCAACAGACTTGGGATTAAAGTGTTTGTGCTGCTGACTAAACAATGACTTTCAAAAGTTTTCAACACAATTTCCAATGGATTTTGTTGGGATTTGGATGATAAACCACTGCAGAGTAAGTTTGGAACGCCACATAAAATCTGAAAAGGCGTGGCACCAAGTTGAATTAAATTTTATTTAGTCTAGAAGTCCTTTATTTATCTAAGTTTAACTTTTATCTTTCAAGTATCTTCAAAGAGTCATTGTGAGAGAGACAGATCTCCGGTAGCAGTCAGTGTTGCAGGGAATTTGAAGAAGCCTCTGAAGAGTATGAGTGTTACGCTAGCAGCTCAATCCACAGTAACATGTTCTGGATGACACCAGTTGTGTAAAAGCACCGCTAATCCACCTCTTTTGCTTTTGTTACTCATCGAATAGTCTGGTTGTATGATTTGAAAGGTGGGTGGGAAGAAGTTGGAGTAGGGGATTTGATCTGGACCCATCATGATGGGTGGTTTGAGCTTTTTTCCCCCGGTCATTGCTTTCATATTTAAGCACCATAGCAACTCCAAAAGTAAAAGAAAAACAAGAGCAAAACCCTTCCAGCTGCACAGCATCCAAACCAGAGGGATCAATTGTTCAAAACTCAAAGCCTGAACCACAACAAAAGCCTACAAAAAGAACAAATCAGAACTAACAGAGCTACTCCAACACATTTAGACCCATAAACAATATTCCTCAGATCTTCCAACAGAAAGTAAAGTCTTAGTCTCGTATCACTAAAGGACCTTTTTTTTAAAAATATTCCCAACTTTGCTTGTGACCAATTGTAAATGAGACTTACTGTGGATTTTTGTAAACAAGCACTGCGTTAAAAGCAGCAGAGAAAACCAAACCTTTTGCTTCTGTTTGAGACTTAGACCTTTTTGGATTTGTCTAAAGCAGATAACCCAAATAAAACACGTTGAGGATTGTGGTGAGACATGAAAGGCACTATAAATTACATCAAACGGGGTATATTCTTAATTATTTTCATCTTCAAGTCCTCTTTGGTTTAAAAGCGGCACTTAATATTCACTTCTGCAGCCAAAACATCTCTATCGTTCAAGCCAATAATCTGCCTTTTCTCCATTTTTATAGCCATTTATGTGACTGTAAAACTTTGCAATAGTGGCGAATCATTAACCGCCTGAAGTTATAAACCTGGAGACCGTGGAGGAAGAGCTGAAACGAACAATCTGTCTGGTAGAAGTAGAGTTGTGTAGCATTTCACACCAGCAGAAGAGTAAAGGACTTTGGGAGTGTTTGCAGCCAAACCCTCGCATCGTGCCATGACGGCAGCTTGAGTAACAGCTGAGGGGAGCAGCCTGTGGGTGTTGCTGAATTAAACGGTCATCTCGGGGGCCAGAGGAGGAGAGCAATGATCGACAGAGCCACAGCCGGACTTGGACGCAACAACACTCAGCCTTTTTCAGGTTTTACTGCTGCCATGAGATATGTCCTTTATGTTTTATTGCTCTTGCGGCACTTTACTGAGCTCTTGGCTGTCAGGTATTAAGAACTTGCTTTTTTTTATACACTCATACCGACTCGCAGCTTTCTTGGCGAAGGCCGACGATGTAAATAAGTTCTGAATACAGTTCAGAATGAGAAAGTGTGAGGTGAGTAAAACGGGTTGCAATTTCTCTGCAAAAGCACCAAATCTTGCCAAGTATTTTAGTCGAGTTTCTTCTGTAAATATGTCGAAATAAAACTAATTTACAAGTAACTGGAACGGCACATGAAAACCCAAAAGGTGTGGCACCAATTTGAATTCAATTTAATTTAGACCAGAAGCCCTTTATTTATCCCAAAGGGAAATTAAATGCTGTCGTAACAAGATGTTTTTCAAATGTTACATGGGAAATAATCTGATTAATCTCAACCAATCAAATGATTCAAATAACCCAGCGTTTCCCCCAGAGGATTATAAGCCTGGCGGGCCACCAGGCTTTGCTTGTGCCCCCACTAGGCTAAGGATTGTTTATTTTAATTTGTTGTAATATTTGCCCCTTTTTTAAGACATTATAGTTGGTGTGCAGGTATTAATCTTCCAATAACACATAATTATCAAGTGATATTTTCAAATTTCCTGTCAACTTCAAACATTTTTTAACTCAAAAAAAAAAAAAAAAAAAATGGCGGTCATCCAGCGGGTTTAGAAAGTTTTCTGGAGGAAACCCTGCAGCCATGTTTAAAGATGCATTCTGTGGTTTGGAAAAGATGTTTAAAATGGTTCAAATTATTGTCATCAAGTGGAGAAAACATCTAAGAGGATTACAGAAACCAGTTCAATGGAGAAATTTATTAAAAACTGGAAGCAAAATGGGAAACTCGTTTTTTGTTTTTTTTTTAGGAAGAAATGTTGATTAACCCTTTGAAGACGAGGTCTAAATGGCCATCCCGGCGTGGAGTCTCTCTTCTCAGTGCGTCAGCGCTCGGTATGAAGCCATGTAGCGATAGCTAGCAAAACTACTACTAACCCTGCACACACCACGAACTCTAACAACACACTTATAGTCTAAAAAACCCATCGAAACACTCTTAGTAAAATCCACAGCATCACTGTGCCCTAGTCTCTTGCCATATCCAAGTCCTCCCCCGCCCCTCCCGTCTCTCTCTGCGTGTCTCCGTTCTACCTAGCGACAGACCGTCAACACATTTTTATTGGTTGTTTTGAAATGTGGGACATTTAGACACCACAAAATAAGGCAGAAATGATCGATCTTATTTCTGGCTTTATTTTGAAGTAAATAACCACAAAACCAATATAAAAACACCACTTTTATAAAGTTTGAAGTCCGTGCTGTCCAACAGAGTCGAAATGAAAACTCGGTATGCGTCCATGTTATTACGAAGCCTTATTAATGAGTCACATGCTTGTACGCCGCACGGCGGGCAGCGACTTCATAGTTAAAAAAATCCCGCCAGGCTAGTTTTTCTAAAAATCTTGCTAAAATCTCCTTTTTCTTGTGGACCCAGTATTCCAAATATTAAAATGTACTTTTGTCAGCAGCCAATTTTTGTCACAATCTTCAATCTGATTTTCACAGAACTGAAAAACGTTGAATTAAAGGTTTTGTTGTGTCGAATGAAATCAGACTTTTCAGGATTTGATCTGCAGAAAAAGGAGAAATCGGCCAACTGATTGGTGGATAACCAACAAGTATCTGATTTTATTCCTCCACAGATGATAAACTGCATAGAAACCTTAACCCACACACACAAAGACCTGGAGTTATGTTTTTAGATCGATCATCTCTGAGTTACACTGTACATGAATACATGGCAATTGGATATTGGACTTTACTGAGTTCATTTTTTCGCCCATTAGTGAAAATGTCCTACCAAACCACAAGTCACGGTGACCCGCTAGAGAACGAGGTGGCCACACACGGAGAGATGTCCTCTGCAGATTAGATTGTTGTGAAAGATTTTCCATCCGAACTCCCTGTAGCCTCGGTTTGTAGCGAAATAAAAAAGCATGCAAGAAAGTTTCTGTATCTTACTGTAGTTTGAGTTTCTTGTGAAGTGCCAAATTAAGAGAAAAGCCACCCCAGGGCACATTAAGTTGAAAGTAAACAAACCAATTAAAGTCCAATCAGAAAAGTCTTATTCCCGCCAGTTAAAATGCAGATACACATCCAACTGTAATTGAGTCAACTTTAATAAATAAAGCCCAGTTTTCTCAAATTACAATTAAACCCAAGAAAAACTATAGTCAGGACATTAATATTTATATAAAACCAGATCATTAACAGTAGTCTAAGCAATGCAGGAAGAAAAGTCCTGCAGAAACAGATTAAAGGAGGATTATCTAACTGTTCCAATCAATTGGAGTGATAAGGGAGCAGACGGAGGCGTAGAAACACAAAAACACTGGACTTGGACCACCTGTGGAGAAAAACACAAAGCATGAAGAGAGAAATTAACCTGCTGGATGAAAAACCTTGTGCATCAAACAGACTGACCTATAACCACACATTTAGTCTGTTAAGCGTACAGAATATGTAATTAAAACAGAATTTCATTCGGTTTTGTTTATTTAAATTACTTAATATATACATGAAGTTGAAGCAAACACTCGACAAACTGCAGTACTGAGTTGGAAGGCCAGAGTTACTACCATGCCCCGAAGCAGATAAAAACACTGGTGACTCAGTGTGTCTGAACAGATGCAGGGATTTATGCAAAAAAAAATTACCCAAGGTTTTAATGTTACATTTAAAAGCCTAGAGGGCGTACAACCCTTATTTGTAAGCTCTGTTCTTGCCTCAATAACCTGATTCACTTCATTTAACTCAGAAAATCCCATTCAAGAACTTCTGGATTGACAGATGACGCAGCATTGCTTCCTAAATGTCACTTTTTACAACTCAACATCTGTCCAAGTCGAATGCAACTAGAAACCTGCAACAGACTGTTGCATGCTCACTGTGATGGGTAGATGGCTGGTTTTTATAGAAACCCATCACCCTGGAAGCTGTTTCCAGTGAAGGGAGACGCTAATCTTTCTTCACGTTAGTGTGCATGAGTGACCATGTTTACAGGCCAAAGAGGCACATCAGTTTCATGTTAGTAAAAAAACTTGCAATGTTGGATATTACTGGTAAATGTTGCAATTAGTTGCCTATTTTCTCCTCTGTCTCTTTTAGCTTCTTTGGTAAAGTCATTTTTGTCCGGTGTTGGTATCTACTGCCAACTAAATATTAGATGTGCTTGAAAAATAAAGGTTAATGGCATTACAAATGTATTAATCAACAATTATTTCCCTCCAAGCTGTCCTTCGCAATGTGGACAGCAGGACTGGAGAACAAGTCAACGATGAAAAATATTGCGATATACATGCGAACAATATCAGAAGATAACATATTAAATATGAAGGATATTCACTGAACTCGGATCCAGAACTGCATAGCACTCTGGGAGATGTAGGCAGAGGAAAGGCTTTATATAGATATTATATATATAGATATTTAAAATGAATCGATAATTATTGCTATCCACTGATATGAAACGCTTATGTCGTGATAAGTTTTTGAGTCATTGATATGGTGATGACGATATATTGTGCAGCTCCACAAATACATTAGCACTTGGAATGTATTCATGATGAAGAAAAAGTTAAAAATATTTAGAACTAGTGGAGGTGGTGCTGGACCGACCCGTCACCGGACCAATCACAGGGTCATCTGCACACTTCAGGTGTTTCATAGGCGTTTGTGTACAGAGAAGAGCAGTAGGGCGAGAACACAGCCCTGGGGGACGCTGGTGCTGATTGCTGCTGTTCAGGAGGCGACGCCGGTCCGTCAGGAAGCTGGTGGAGGTCAAAGGTCACAAAGTTCAGGTTTGAACAAATTTATTCTAGATCGTTGTGAATAGTTGCACAACCCTCACCAGATTGATGGGCAGCGACAGTTGCTTCTCTAAGGTCAATCCTGATCTCTTTCCACCTTTGTGTTGTAACACAAAGCACCAGAATGCTTCAGAAACCTCTGCCTTCACGGACTCGGTCCGAGTTGCCTTTGATTGGATAATCGGGTGAATCTGATTAGCCGCACTTTGCTGCTCCCCTTCCGGCTTTAATCATGTGGAAGCAGTGAATGTGTACCCAGTTTTCCCATGACTATATATTTGAGATTCTGCTAAACCTCTCACTGAATATTCCCAGCTAATCTTCAATCTGTGCTTTGTTTGCCTTTCAAGCTCAGGCTGATTCACTCGAGCACATCTCTCTGATGAAATACACAGAATTCATTTGAAACCGCACATCTGATTGGCCACATCAGACTGATTGTGTTTCGCTTTTATTACATCAGTCAGCGAAGGGAAGGAGGGGTGGACAAAACAGATTAGCACAACTATTCGCTTTGGAAATCTCAATAGATAATGCACCAATTGCTCGTGTTTGGTGAGCGCCCTTGACTGATAAGAGGGGATGGAAGATGGATTTAGAGGAGGATTGGATGCCCCTAATGTTTGTGCCGTAGTTCATGCTGAGGGCAATTATGAACAATTGAGCCGTGATGTTGGTGCCTGAAGTGGAGATTAGAGGCGAGATTGCCTGACGGCCACCTCGGCGATCCATCATGATTGTTGTCAGGATTCAAATGTTCTTTGCCGAGACGGCTTATGAGACGCGAGGGGTGCCTTAATTTTCCAATAAATATTCAGCGTTCGCCAAAACGGTCGAACTAAATGTCACGACAATCCTCTACCTCGTTAATAGTCGATGTTGCGGTCAGGTGGGCTGGGTATGTTGGACGTTTTCTGGAAAGAGAGTTCCCAAATATGTGTAAAACTCTTGTTAAGGAAAAGGTCAGCAATGTTGCTAGGCTGGAGGCCGTGACTTCAGAGCAGAACATGCATGTATGTGAATACTGGAGCCATCAATACTGAGCAATGGGTTTTCTGTTTATTAGTGCTGAGAGTTTATTTTTAGGAAATGCAAAACAATAAGAAATGTTAATGTATTTAATTTAACTTTGTTGTAATATACCACCACAATAGTGAATGATTGTAAAGTGGAATGAAAATGACACTTTTTTTTATTTTAGCAAAAAATCTTTACAATGGCGTATTAGGGCCATACTAAGAAAAAATACAATAAAATTACGAGAATAAAGTCGTAATATTGCGAGAATTAAAAGCAAATCTTTACAATGGCGTATTGGGGCCATGCTAAGAAAAATTTTAATTATGAGAACAGTCATATTACGAGAATGAGATCAAAATATTACAAGAATAACGTCAATAACACAAAAATTAAGTCGTAATAAAATAAATGTATTATCGTGAAACTACAACTTTGTTCTCGCCTTGTTTAGACTTTTTTCTTGTATAATTACAACTTTATTCTGGTAATTTTATTTCTTGAGGTAGGTATGCACTGGGATTATAGTCTTTCTAGCTGCATATAGTCGATTGCACATTATAAGATTTTTAAAGCTTTGAATACCAAAGTAAATGGATCAGTTTCCTGAAGTCAACCTTTAATTTTTATTTACTAACTGTACCGTTTGTATTCAGTCAACTGTTTGTTTTACAGTGATAAATAAGATTCAGTTTGTAGCTGATCAAATTAATCACCAGACTATTGTGCAGTATTCACGTGCATTAGATATTCCAAACGACGGTGAGTGTTTGTGAAGAAACGTTTGCATTCCCGTCCACTTTTGCTTGTTTATCTGTTCCTCGCCTCAGTCTGTGAGCTTGTGTTTTCTGGCCTTATCGACCGGCTGTAATTAGGGGCCCAGAGCTGCGGAGCAAGGAGGCGATCAGGAGCCGCCATGTTCCGCCGAGTCTCTAATTGATACACCGGGCATATCCAGGTCTTGCTGTCTGCCGCCTGCCGCCCCCCAAACCCCCTCGGGTCCCTCTTGTTGTCTGCACGCCACCTCCACGTCTGTGACAAACGTTCAAAAGAGCGAGTGCTAGTCACAAACGATAAGCAGGTAATTGCCTGTGGGCCGGGATGCAAATTAGGCGAAGCTTGTGCTCCGGCTTCATTGGTCATGCTGCCAGGGGTTATTTGTGGCGCTGTTGGAGGAGTTATGATGGCTTAAAGTGATGCACACTTTTGCAACAAGCTAGGACTGTCATTAAATTTGTCTTCTTCAAGCTTCGATTGCAAATGTGAAATACTTTTCTCTCGCTTTATTGCCGACCCTCATTTGCAGAGTTATTATAGGAAAACTGCAGAACAATAAATTCGTCCTTTGTTTTCTGATTTCTCCTAATTGCTTTGTGAAGTGGCACACAGAGCCACTCGATGGCCTGCGGTGGCCTGAAGGCTGTGACCAGAACCTGGCATCCGCGCACAAATCTGGAGGAATGAGCTTTCTTTTCAGTCCCCCAACCAGCGCTCCTGCTGACATTTAACGCTTCAAACCTCTGGTGTTATTGTTATGGCTGCAGTGAGTCTCCTGTGAGGAATACTGATATCCTTTCAAATTGACCAGCTCGAGAACTTTAATGTGACAGCCCATCACATTACGGTGAAAGGAGCGTGAAAGTGAGGGAGGGGTCACGACTTGATGCAGTATCATCGTTGGCGAGTTGAAAAGCGTGAGTCTGTGTAATCTGACAGTGGCGTTGTCCGCTTGCCTCCCCTGAGTGCCGATCAGCTGGCGCGCATCCCGCGCCGCTGCCTCCTCATGCTTTCAAACATGGTCAGAGGCGACGGTGTCAGCCCCCCGCTGATTTCCCATGGTCAAAATATTGGCAGCTATTGCGTGTCTCCTCAGTGGTGCTTAGTGTCCATGCATGAAAGACCGACTTTCATCATGACATTTGCTGGGCCCACTCCAAAAGCCCAGCGGTCGCTTGGTTTCTATGGCGATATGTCTGAAAAAGGTTTTTGCAAAAAGAAAACGCAGATTTGAATAAGAGTTTAGGCATGAGATGTCTGTAATCCTTGTGCAAGAATATCAGTTTTATGGTTTAATAATAATAATAAAAAAGCGCCATAGTTTATAGTTTCAGTCATTTCATTTTAAAACAGAATTCAGGTTAAAGTATTGCAGTAATTGGAGGATAACCTTTGCTCATGGGTGGGCATTTATTATACTGTTACCATGAAAAATTTCTTATGAAGAGGATTTGGATTTATGGTGGTAATAAATTATGTTTGAACCGTATTTTCAAAGTTATTTCTACTGTTTTCTCCACTGTTGGTTTTATGAGTGTTAGTAAATTCCAAATGATTGAATTATTATTGATAAGTCACTTTTTTATGAGTGGTGTTTATAAGAAAGACTATTTAAAATTAGGAATGTCTTTTCAGATGAGTATTAGTGTTTAGCTTTGGTGGCAACGACATGCAGACACAGGCATACAGCTACACAAGACGGCAAAAGGTTGTAAATATTTGCTATCCCTCTTATAGCTTACAGAATAAATGCTAAATAGATAGATTTAAGTAAAACATTTTTCCCTGAGAGCTCTAAGCTAGCTGTGCTGGCTAGCTTAGAGGTTGAACGCTAAGCTAGCAATGCTAATTCAAGCTTGTAACTATTAGGCAGAAATGTGCTTACAGTTGTTTTATTTTTGTTTATTTTTTTAACACTGAGTTATATTAAGACACTGTCATGAGTGTTTTGTAAGTGTCCTTTTTTACCTTTGATTTTTTTAGCATAAAGTTTCTGCTAAGCTAAGCTGCTGGGTTGATTAGCTACAAAAAGGGAGAACAAACCGAACAGCCTCAATAACTTTCTGCTTTTAATCTTTGCATGTAAATAACTGTTAACAATATGATGAATTGTATTGTGTCGGTAATGCAAACCTACTTCAGGTAGTAACCTGTTTACTTGCTAACTATTGCATGTTGCTATTAACGTGTGATTCTGATAACAAGGTAAATCTTGTCATATTCGAGTCAAAGCAGCCAGTGTTGGCGGCAGGAAAAATCATAACTCCAAATTCCCATCATGAGATTTTTTTCATGCCCACCTCTAGTCTGTGCCACATATTAAAAAGCTTTTCGAATAGATCCATCCTGTGCAATTAAGCTCAGTGATGCATAATTACAAAATGAGTGTTTTATGCACTCTATCGCTTCTTTATTTATTACACAGGGTTGTTTTCTTTGCAGAAAAATGTAGGTCCTGTAATCACTCTAATAAGATTTGGCATGCAGTTTTATTGCATAGTCAGACTGACTTCCTCTATTATTTTCAGTGGCGTTAAGCCAGCGTGATTAAAAGTCCACACAGCTTCTAGTTTTACATGCTGGAATAGATTTTGTCTGCGTTTGCCTTGTGGCCATGTTTGTTTGCTCTGATTTGCAATATATTCTATGCCAACTTATTTCAGAAGGACTAAAGAAAGAAAGAAAGTTCTGAATTATTTCAATTGGACTCAACAAACTGGATGTTTCTAAGTTTGTGATATAGGTGTGAAACCTGGAAACCAGCGAAACAAGACAGAAACAGGAGCACAGATGAGGACGTTCTGGTAGACTTCAGTTAGCTGATCTTAATGTTTCTTGGCAGACTGGATGATTAATCCCATCTGACAGGGTTTGGAAAGAAACAAAACACTTAAAAACAAACTGTCAAATCTTTCAAACATGGCTTCATTTTAAATTTAATTCCTCCAAACTTTGGTTTGTTCTTTTTCCAACACTTCCTATTTGTTTTCCCCCCCTGAGATAAGGATAGGGAAATTATGTTAGGTCAAAAATGTTTACTTAAAAATAGTTTATTTATTTGAACAAACAAAGTGTCACTAATATACTTAAACATATAAGCTTCTCATGACATTGACGAAAGTTTGTTTTTCTCTCAGTCCATAGACTTATGTAATTCTCAGATTTTACTGGAATATTACAAAAATCTCTGGTTTTTATATTTTGATGCGCTTGAAATATAATGACAATTTGTTTATTTTTTATTAGTATTGGTGTTTTACTAAATTATCATATTTTGGGTTAGGGTTAAACTCCATGAAGACAAACGAATTCAGCAGGAAATGCTGCAAATGAACATTTCTGTAAATACAGAAAAAAAGAATCAAAGCAAAATGAATACAAACTGAAAATGCAGCAAACACAGACAAATGTTGTAACTGCAGAAAATGGAAGTAAAAAGCAAAAATAACAGCAACAAAAACGCTCCACAGAACTGGAGTACTCCACACCACTAGGGGGAGCCAACCACAAGATCACATGAGATCAGATCGGCAGAACATGTCCAGAAGAAATTCATATCTTTTTCAGTCTTTTAGAACAGCAACAAATTTTATTATGTAATTTTCAGATATTTTACTAAAATATTACAAAAATCTCAGATTTGTATTATCTGGTGCATATACACTTGTAATATAATGACAAATGTATGTTTTGTTGTTGGTATTATACTGTACAGATCTGTACAAAAATGAACTGAATCCCATTGAAAACCTCCTGGTTATTCCACCAAATACTGATTTCTGAACTCTTCCCGAGTTAAAACATCAGTATTGTTGTTTCTAAATTAATATAAACTTGTTTTCTTTGCAGTATTTGAGGTCTGAAAGCTCCACATCTGTTTCGTTATTTTGACTCTTTCTCATTTTCTACAAATAAATACTGAAATTTTTGCTTGTAATATCTGGGGCAAGTTATCAGTAGTTCATAGAATAAAAGAACAAAGTTCATTGTATTCAAACATAAACCTTTAAAAAGTAAAATCAGAGAAACTGATCTCTTAATTAAGAGAGCTGTATTATCTGGAAGTGACCTTGATCATATTTTGGCTGCTGATATTAAAATCTTCTAATATCAGCAGCTGATATTAGAAGATTATGTTCATTTGAAGTGTTTACAGTTTTCAGCACAACCTGATTTTACATTGCTTTGTAAATCTTTGAGTATCATATTTGGGTTTTGGTAAAACTTATCAGCTCTTTATGATCTTCCTTTATGTTAAATCATCACAACCTGTGAGCAAAGAGCTTTCCTGCTATAACAGATACGTTTTATTTAAGGTGTGCTTTTGCAGGACAGCAATAGGCTTCGGTAAACGAAAAGAATCTTGCAGCTTGTCTGATGCATTTTTACCAGCAGGGGTCGAAATAAAATGATGAAAATCGATTCCATCACGCTGAGAACCTTTATTCAGATCTCTGCTTTGTGGCAGCAGAGTGCATTAGAAAACATTAGCACATTAAGACCACCGAACGCAGCGTTACCCATATGTTAGCACCGTCATGACGCTCAAAGAGGCTCGCCAGCAATTTTTAATGGCAGCTTAAACCTCCACATCTTTTATTCATGTTTGTGACGGTCCTGTTGTGTGAGAATGTGTGTTTGCTTGCTTGGAGTCGGACCAGAGATGGATTTGTGCTAGTTAGTATAAGGAATGGCTCTCTATAGCTGCGCTGCGAAGGAAAGAAGCCAATGGGAACGATGGTGTCACCACAAACAGCAGAAACATGAGTCATAGCTGTTTATTCCAAAACCCAGAGATGCTATCCGTTTGCGGCACCAGAGGGAACGCGGCGCATACAAATCCTGCATTATAAGGACGGGAAAATATGACATCTATACCACAGTGACAAATACTCACCTCGGTGTTCATCAGTCTGTTTCCGCCGGCTCCGCTGGAATGGAAACATCAAAACGCTCCGGAGCGCTACGGGAACGAGTTACAGCTTTATTTCTTTTAGAAAAACACGACGATTGTTGTAAAGTTGAGCGATTATTAATTTAAAGTACTTAAATTGTTGTTTGAGCACACCTTCTCAAGGCAAATGAGGAAATATTGAGCTAAATAAAAGCTTCATTTATGCTTCTCTGTTGTCACACAGTTTAAATAGGCAAACTTTAAAAATGAACAAATATGGATGTAATTTGGTTCATACTGATGTAATTAGCAAGGAGCTGAACAAATGGTGGAGAAAACTGTGAAAAAGGAGCAATTCTGATCATCTGAACAGGTTTTGCGGCGTTTTAAACGTCATTAATTTGAATTTATTGTGAAAATTATAATAACTTTACAGTTCTTACATTTCACCAAGTGGTGAAATGTAAGAACTGTAATCCATCAAAATGAAGGATGGCATTCAGATGTTTCTGTCAACTTTTTTAAAGTTAGCATGACTCCTAACTTTAGTGTCTAATTTCTAAAAACACTCATGGAAAGGCTGCACTAATCTCTAAAATAAGACATTATAAATGGTTTCAAATGTCAACTATAATTATTTTTCCATTTTAAAACCTCGTGTAACGTCACCTCTGATCCTAATATGAATAATGAATTAGCACTTGAGCCCAGAAGGCCAGAAATGTAATTTCTACCATTTATAACCTTACATGTGTGCATTTTAAATGTTATTTAGACCCTAACTCACCTGCTGAAGACATGGTGGAGGTTTCATCATGCAGAATGTGGAACCTCGTCAAACCTGATGTCGAATTATTTTGATGTGGAGGTAAACAGATTTTTCTGTCGGTGTGAACTAAAGTTATCCGTCTCACTGAAAAGTTTTGGGTCTCTGCTCATAGATATTTTATTTAGCAGCACAGTCACCGTGTCACACATCTTAGTTTCAGATTTTTCAAACTTGTTTGTGCCTTCTGGTCATTGCAGTAGTATAAATAAGAAATAGCCATGTCTAGAGAAACAAAGTTCTTTTTTTTTATTATTTAGTTATTGAGTTTTGGTTGCTTCTCCTGAGGATGAGGGGGCAGTCACAGCCTCAGGAAGTTTCCTCAGTAAACTCGGAGAACATGAGTCACATTTTAATGCCACTGTTGGTGAAAAAGAAGCAAAAGGAAAACAACCTGGATTCTGCTCTCGTTGGTTTACTGTCGGCTGGAAAACCACAAAAATCAGATTGATGAAAAAGCTACGTCAGATTTAGAGCCAGGAAAATTACAATCCAGACTTTGAAAGCAAAAATAACGAGACAAAGAAACCAGGAAGGAGAATAAAAATTCCTATTATTGTAACGTAGAATGGTACTCGGTGTTTTTATTTGCGTTTCTTTTTGTTGCCCTTCTGGATTCTGATCCAAATCCAGAGAGTTTTCACTCAGTTCATGGTTATATGCATCACAAAAACTTCTCATCATCATCATTATCTCTAAATTTAAAATAATAATGTTAAATAAAAATCAAAAACTTACAATATTATATATTAGTTATACATATATTTTCTTCACAGGAACATGAGTAAATTTATAAAGTTACAAAAAAATTATTTTTTTATCGTTATTATAAATAATACCACAAAATATTGCAATAAAATTCAAAGTTAATATTTCCCACCTCTAGTTGAATATCATTTACTCCCTTAAACTCTTTGTGCTTTTCTTCTTCAAAGGCTTTTTCTATTATTTCCACAAATAAACAATGGAGTCTTTTTACTGGCTGGAATATTTATTGTTGTTTTTATTGTTTTTTGTTGTTGTTTAATGTGGACAATTTATCAAAATAAAGTGATTGATTGATTTAGACCAGGGGTGTCTGGGTGTTCTTAAAGGGCCGGTTATGCCAGAATATATTGATAAAACCAATTAAAATGTTATAATATTAATAAATAGCTTTTCCTTTTTGTGGTGCCGATTGAATATTTTACTTGAGCTAATGTGTGATCCTAAATGTGACTTTTTTTCACTTGCTGTATCAAGTAGGGCTGAAGCAGCAGTCACTCAAAATCAATGTTTTTCACCAATTTTGAAAAAAATTTGCAGTAAAATCAGAACAAAAAATATAATTTTTGTGTGAATTTTGCAGGTCTGAAAAACTGGAGGGACTTATTGATGAGGGCCACATACAAAGCTACGGTGGGCCAGATTTGGCCCCCGGGCCTCGAGTTTGACATACAAGTAGTAGACGGTAACTTCTGCATTTTCTTAGCAAAAGTCCTGAAAACAGTTGAAGTTTTAAGTTGTAGAATTGTGAAATGTTTTGTTGGCGTTTCTGCCGTATCAATACTTTGAGATTTGACTTCAGTTCTTGTACTTTTTTCATTGGAAATTCAGAGACGGTGCAACCCTAACACACTTCCTGCTCACTTCCCCGGCTCATATTTTCCACAGCCCTCCCTGGATTCTCATTTGAAGATAAGGACTTGTGAGCCCAAGGAGTCAGAACCTCTCAATTCACCTCCACATTTCAGGGCAGGGTCACTACTTTAATACTTGATGATTCTTATTGGACAATAATAGTAGCCAAGATACCCAGCAGATGCCTGAATAAACCTTATAATAGAGCAATTATTCTCAAACAAAAGGTCACCTCAGACGTAACGAGAGGTCCGGAAATCAATAAAACGGCCAATTATGACCACAGCCCTGTGCCTATATTTGGTTTCCGGCAGCGTGCCACTCCTAAGGCTGTGAGGCAAAAAGTTAAGTTTTATTTTAGGAGCCTTTGTTCACTATATTTAAAAATTAAAGACTCTCCTTGGTAGATGGCTGTTGTTTACTGTAGCTTGGTTTGTATCCATTGAAGGATGTTGTAGAAATTCAGAGTACAGAAAGGCTTACAGAATAATTTTTCTCACCGTGTGGCTGAGTGCAGCCTGACCATGAAACAAGGCGGCGGACCGTCTGCAAGAGATGCAGCTCCCTGGTTGGATGAAAGCAGCATTGTGTTTGAGATTCTGGAGCTGTGAGAAGTAATGGGTTGCATTCTTCATTCGCGGCCCCACATTGATTTTGAGATCAGACTGGATGAACAAGCTATTAGAGTTCAGAGTAAGGCTTTTCATTCAAGATTATAATCAAGTTAAATTTGTACTGGGCAAAGAGAAGAGGCTGTATTCCACTTATTCCAAGGATTTACCACATGGCTCCATGGTCATTAAAATTGCAGGCAAGGTCCAAACTTTATTGTGAGAAAAAATCTGGTTCTCACTTAAAGTTCAGTGGCCTCCACACCAAAGCAACACATGCTGGTTGAACCTAATTAAAAATATCCTTATGAAATAACTTGTTAAAATATATTGGAAAGCCATCTTGTCTAACTCAACTGCTAAGCTAAGCTAAGCTAGCCGCAGCTGTAGCTAGCCTAACTGCAGCTAAGCATGACTAAGCAAAACATGGTAAACGTATGTGCCCAACATGTGCAAATGTGTAAACACAGGAATAAAGAAAACTTGGGGTGGAAAAAAACAACAACAAAGAAATGCAACAAAAATGCTGCAAATAAAAATGGCTGTAAATACAGAAAAAAAGAATAAGAAAACAAAACAAATACAAGCTAAAAATGCAGAAATCACAGACAAATGTAACTACAGGAAATGTAAGCAAAAGAGGAAATGTTACAAACTTGAAGTACTCCACACCACTAGGGGGAGCCAACCACCAAATCACATTTTTACATATGGTTCAGTAAAGAAGGGATTTTATGATTTAATGATGTCTAAAAGAAAAGATGCTTTTAGAACAGCAGGTAATATTACCTACTCCAGACTCCCCCTAGTGGCTTGGAGTACAGAGAGAGTTTGAAGCGTTTAATATTTGCTGCTGTTTTTGCTAGGGTTTTCTCTTTTGCCTCCATTTCCTGTGGTGGCAGGAAATGGAAGAAATGCTTTGTTGATTGTAGGTTTTTCTGTTATTTTCTGTGATTGCAGCATTTTTCTTTTCCATTTGTTTTTTTTTGTTTTTCATGGATTTTGCACCATTCATGTGTTTACACAGTTAGTTGCCATAGAAACTGCTCATTTTCAACTTTATCAATGGAAATTTTTCACCAGCGTTTGCAAGAAGCACATTAATCAAATAAATTTTAAGAAACTTTGGTCTACTTTAGTCTGAATTTCCACTAAATCTGAAAAGAAACAAGCGAACATAGAGAGAAATACAAACGAGTTTCCATAACCAGAGTTGAAACACTCACAATTACAAATAAGAGATACCATATTGTCTCCACATAACACAGTTGGGGAAGTTTTGTTATTTCATTTAATTTACAGCAATTTATTGGGCTTTCCTTCGAGTTGCAGACCAGTATAATAATTTCTTGTTCTGTGGTATTGATTAAAATTTGGACCAAGCATTATCCGCCACCAGAGATGTAGCAATAACAGCAACAAGTCAACATAGTTCCCTTTAATTACAGCTCCTCTGCTGTAGGATTGTGCAGTGCTGTGTAGTCTTGTATAATTAGATGACAAATTGACAAAACAGCATCAATAGCTTTTCCCTCAAGTAATTGACATACTCTATTGATTCCAGTCCAGGAGGCATTCTGCATGAACAAAAACCTCGTTAAACACTTTCTTTCTGCACATAGTGACATCAACAATATGCATGAATGCATACAACCCTCCACTGCCTTCGCCACACAGAAACCGTTCCAGGCTTTTCTCCCCCTGTTTTTACTCGACCCTGCTCAACGCCTTCACTTCCTGACCTCCTCCCAGTTCTCCTCTCACCCTCTTCTTCTCTCTGTATTGTTGTGAAGCAGGAGAGAAGAGTGGCGCAGTCCAACCCAATGGCAAGCCGCTCTAAGATGTTCTGAAATGCACTCTGGAGGCAACGCTGCAATATTTGCCTCGTCAGGCTCTCTGGGGGTTTGGAGAAGCAGCTCTTTGCCACAAAAGCTTTTCTTCAATTTGTTTGGATTCCCATGTTGATACGTCAGCTAAAAATACACAAAACCTGCAATACAGTAACTGAATAATACAACAGGGAGCCATGCGGGAAAACCGGACGCACGTTTATGTTTTAATCTCTGAATTCTGAGATTAAAGTTACAATTCTGAGAAAAAATTCTGAATTCTATTGATTCCAGAATTCTGACTTTTTTTTAGATTAATCTAAAAAATAAGTTTTGACTTTTTTTTTTTTTTTTTTGATTAATCTCAGAATTCTGAGATTGATCTTAAAATTCTGAGGAAAGATTCTGAATTCCACTGATTCCAGAATTCTTTTTAGATTAATCTTCTGTCAGACTGATTAAAGTCAGTCTGAATTCTGACTTTTCTGAGAAAAAAGTAAAAATCCTGAGATTAAAGTCAAAATTCTGAGATTAATCTAAAAAAGTCAGAATTCTGAGAAAAAAGTCCAAATTCTATTGATTCCAGAATTTTTTTTTTTTTTTTTTTTAGATTAACCTCAAAAAAGTTCTGACTTTTTTTTTTAGATTAATCTCAGAATTCTGAGGAAAAAAATCTGAATGATGAGAATTAAAATGACATTTGACAATATCTGTAAGCACATCTGATAAAAACCGTCTTCTAAGGTGAGTTCACACACACGCTCATCTCTGCCATGTGGTCTGCGCATGTATGAAAAGGTTTTGTGAATACAAACATCCCGCGCCTTCGGATAAAACGTGGAAGAGCCTTGATGGACCAGAACCGCCTGCAAACAGCTACAATCCAAAAACATCCGAGAAACTATCTAAAAATGTCCGTTTCTGCCTTTTTAACAGTTTAAGCATCAAATGAACCTTAATACTCAGTAATACACACAGTGGAAACTGTCTTGGCAGCACTGTTGAAGCTAATATCTACAGTCACTCGTATTTACTCTCTTGGGGACACAAAGAAAATGAATGTCGCTAATCGATTGACTGCTTTTACAACGGCCAACCAATGGTGCGACAAGCTGCATTGGGCCAGGGGATTTCAGCGTCCCAAGCTGCGTTTATTTTTAAAAACAGAAGAATAAGCAAATGTTCCACAAACATTTTGGAGCTACTTTCTAAGAAAAATCAGTGTTTGAAGTATCGCCTGTCCATCTGATCTCTGAGAACGTTGGGATCCAGTGGACCGCCTGCAGAGATCAGCCCTTCATCTCTGCAAAAACCCGTCGTTTTGTTTTTGACAGTTGATCTTCATCACAAAGCGACTGACCACCGGGTGCGCCTCTGTGTTCAGATCTGATGCCCAGATGGAGGCTTATGCTCGTTTCTTTTCTCTGCTCCCTCTCGCTGGAGACTTGCATCATCTTTTCCCGTTTCTGTAGCCGTTGGGAGAGCAAACTGCTCCCTTCTTGTGGAAGAAGAGAGGCTATTTTCAGATGGGAGCAGCGGCGGTATGGATTGTTAGAAGATGGGGAGTGGAATAAAGAGGAGGGTAAAGAATGAATGTTTTTATTGACGAATCGATTCTGTTGCTGCAGGGTTGTGCTAGAATAAAATGTTGAGTCACTCATAACCAGAACATTTCAAGGATAAATCAAGATGCACTCAAGTTAACGTACTGCAATGCATTTATGTTTTCGGTCTACCAATCGGCCGGCCACCTTAATCCTCAGGTGTGACAATCAGGGCTCATTATCTGCAGCCCACTGAGCGTGTCCGTCAAAGCCCAGAGCTTCGTCCGTCTCTCTCTTTGCCCTAACTGTTTTGGCACACAGCTGAGGATTTGTTCAGGATCACAGAGTGCTGGTTGTTTTTAGAAGGATCCTTATTTCAGTGCATTCTCCTCACCAATAATTGACTGCTTGGCAACCTGAGTGCCAGGCTTGAATTGAAATGTCAGGCTTTGTGTCAGTGTGGAAAAGCCCAATAGAGGAGCTTAGAGCCACACAGATGGAGATGGTTTGGCCAGCGAAACGACGTGATGAGTGTAATTATCTTTACGAGTGGGATTGCAACAAGCAAACACTGTCTCCTGCAATGATAACGAAGCCTTGGTAAGCATTTTTGTTTCACGATTTTCAACCAAAAACTGTTTCTTTATTGGGATTTTATGCAACATAGAGAATAATTGAAGTACAAGGAAAATGTCAAGTTTTTATTTCTTTTATTATTCATAAAAGTTTGAAGTGTGGATTTGTTTCACTACCCCTTTTACTCTGACGTCCCTGAATAAAATAACCAACTGGCTTTAGAGGTAATTTAATTGGTGAATAGAGTCTAACTGTATAAATCCAGTTATGTGACGACGCCGGGGTTTGTTAGAGGATGTTGGTGAACAAACAGCATCATAAACATAACGGACAGATCATGGAGAAAATCAAGGCTGTTTTCACACCTGATGGTCCGGTAGACTCGGTTCGGTTGGGGATCTAAGTTACAACATGTTACATTTTCAGCTGCTGTGTTTGCTTTCACACTGCACCGTCAGATGAACCAAACTTTGAAGAACTTGTTCCCCTCCTCGCCTGTGGAGGACCACTGAAGGAAACGACACAAAAACCACCGAAGGAAACATGAGGGCAACTTTCTTCTTCCCAAAATGTAAACAAAAATGGAGTAGCGTCAGATTTTAGTGGTTGTAGGATTTCTTTTTCATTTTGGTAAAAAACCACGAGCAATTTCTCCTGGTAGCTTGTTTATTTTGGTTGTATTTACCCAGAATGCCCTGCGCTATCGTCTCCTTCCTGCTTATGGAGTGGCCTCCAGTTCACTTGGTGTTCAAACTGCACTCTAATTGAACCAAGACCGAGGTTTGTTGGTGGGTCAGAGTTCACTGGTTTGATCTGCATCAGAGTTTGGTTGCGTGTTCACATCTCCAAAAACAAACCAGATTTTCTAATCAAATAAACTAAAGTTTGATTAAAATGGACTAAACAGGGCTGATGCTAATGAATCCTAAAGCAAAGCGGAGTTTAAAAAAACATTTCTCAGAGCAATGCAGTAGACCCTCTGGTAGTATAGTTTGAACTATTTTAATAGTTCAAACACCAAATATACTTTAGCATAAAGCAGCAGTGGAAAGCGTCTTATTGCTACTGTAGAAGCTAACAGTCAGCTAACAGTTATGTCAGCTGTTGGGGGTTCAGCCAGTCGGTGCAAAGGAAAACGATGCTCCTGGATTAGCTGCTTTGCAAACGACAGCCAAAAACGAGTCAAGCTACATCTTCTTCAATAAGCAGGTTTTCTACTCATAATGTGGAGTTACTCAAATGAGGGGGAAAAATAGATTGAAAATTGATGTTCAGACCATTTTTATGGAACTTGAGCTCTTTTGCAAAGAGAAATTGGCAAAAAAAAAATTCAGTCTCCTGATGTGCAAAGCTGGAATCGGTTCTGCAAAGTCTCGACTCAGACGGCCTGATTTCAGATGCACAGCAATCCTTTCAGTTGTCTTAATCTAAAAAATTAAAACCATGCATCATTTCACTCCCGACCGTCAGAATCTGTCGGGTTTTTTGATTCCTGGTTCTGCTTTCTGTGCAGAAACATTCCTGCTGAATTTATGCCGTTTTTTTACTTTCTGGGAGCTTCCTTAATGCATTCACCTTTTCTTATGCTACAGAGTGGTTAGCATGAGGAAACGTGGAGAAAAATTACAAGAGCGCTGGTTTCTGTTTTGGAGAATGTTAGAAGCAGAAATGCAGCAGGCATACAAAGATTCGCCGTCTTCAATATTTTAATATGGAGGCCTATTTGGAATTCCCTTCCTTGCTGCCACTAGCTCTGTGTATAAAACAATGCATGGCTCTACTCCTGTTGTTTTATGCATTATTAACGTTGAGCTTGTTTCTACTCCCTTTTACATTGTGGGAAACCTTTTTACAACATCTTCAGAATGAAGGAAAAACCAGAGCCGACCCATAAATGCCCTCAGTTTAAGACAAATTAAAGTGACTTTCATCATTTCTGCTAAACATTTTGTGTCCAGTAACGATAGGTATCCAAATTGTAATAATTGAAGTGGTTAAAAATTAAAGCTTTCTAAATCTTTTATTGTTTTATTTTTGAAAGAGCAACAGCATCTGTTGGTTTCATGCCTTGTTCACGTGAATTTCCGATGCAGGGCTTCGAATTACAATTGACACTTTTATTTTGAAAAGAGCAAGCTTAATTTTGAAATCCTAGAGTATTTTTTTTTTGTCACTGTTGGTTACCATTGAAATGGAGAATCTACATTTGCCTTAATTTAAACAGGTAAAAATCAAAGCTTTTATTTTGAAAACTATGCTTATTTTAAATGGCCACTAAGCCCTTTTCCAGGTCTGGTTTAGTCACATTACTATTGAAACAACTGCAAACATCTTATAAAATTGGACTTTTTTTAAGAGCTTCCTTAAGTTTTATTTTGAAAGGCCAATCTAATTTTTTATATCTGTTTTAGACCATTTTCCTTTGTGGAAATCAATTTTTGAACATCTAAACTCTGAAATATTAAGCTTTTACTTTGAAAAATGCTCTTTAATGAGCTTTAATTTGAAAAGGCAGTCACATTAGTAATGTGAAACGGCTTTTGTAAGGTTCTACCCAGTGACATCTTTGGTTTTATTTTGAAGGCTTTCTTTAATATTTATTTTGAAATTCCAAACTTTTAACTTTTACTCTAATATATATGTCAAATATCTAAACTGTGAAGTATCAAAGCTTTTAATTTGTAAAGTGCCTTTATTTTGAAAGGGCAGCATAATCACATATTCCGGTCTGGTTTTGTCATGTTAACGTGGAGACAATCTTTTTAAAGAATTTACTTTTAATTTGAAGGCTATTTTGAAGAGAATGTATGAGTGCTTTATTTTGAAAGACTAACATTTTAGTTTTTTGTCTTTGGTTAGTGCAAATGTTTGTTTCTGAACTAATACTATAAATTACTAAAACTTTTATTTTGAAACGGCAGCATAATTCCCCTGTCCTGTAATTGAACCAACTTATTCCAGAATTTGATTAAATTTAATGTCTATGCTTTTATTTTGAAGGCTATATTTGAGCTTTATTGTGAATAACCTGATAAATTCTGTAGTTTGGACCCAAAGGTCAATGTATTTTTGCAATTATATATTTTTGAAAGTAGTAATTGTTCCGTCTGTTAAGATTTTACATTTTGTTATATCTTTTATTAATCTTTAATATTAATAATAGAGCAAGTTGTGGTAAATCCAACAATGATCATGATTTATAGGGAATAATTAAGGGATTCTAGTTGGAAAAACCGACTCATAAATTAATAAACAGCTTTTTTTCTGCAGATATAAAAGCGAAGCTGAAAGAAGGAACTGAGTCTGAGAACTCGTCATTATTGGTGTCAAATCAAATTGCTGTTCGACTTGAAGCAATCGATGTCGATCAGACAAACCGAGCTTCTTTTGTGACATTAAAACTTTCTTTCCAACATGGAGGCCAGACACTTGCTCTCTGACACCCAGCAGCTGCAGAAGTTGCCTTCATGTGAAATTGCTGAGTTCGTCGAGGCGGTTTGTCCTTTTTTAATCCGTGTGACTGGAGTTCTGGGATGATTTATTTCTCTCCAGGTTGGAGGTCTTTTCTTTCTTACGGACTTGCAGGCATCCGTAACATCTGTGCCAAGGCCTCAGAGAGCTTGTTACGTCTTGCTTTTCAAAAGAAGAGCAGCGGGTCTACCTTAAAAAATCTTGAATCAATGAAACGGATCACAAAGCTTTGATTCAACATTTCAACATTAATATTTCCTTCTGATTAATTAGTTTTTTCCCACACTTTTGTTACAGTTTTACTTTGTCGTTTTTGTAAAAATCATCAGTTAGCTCCGAGTTTAGCTTCAGATTCAGGAAACCTGATTACTTCCTGATCGGTAAGATCAAGAAATCACTTAATTAGAACCTTTCTGACAACATGAAGTAGGCTAGAAAGCAACATAAGCTAAGAAATACATCTATCTGTCTGGAAAGCGATTACGGATTCCTTTATTTGGCTAAAATAAAATGACTGCACAACTGAATCAAAGATGAAAAACGTTATTTTATCTACTGTGATGCTAAATAACAAAGTGACACTTTTAAATGTTATGTTTTTAATTTATATATGTTTCTAAATGAGGGTTGGATTGTAATTGAAAGTATAATTGAAAATTATGGACAACCCTGACCAAAAACAGTGTCTTCAGTCAGAGGCGTCTTCAAATTCCCTGCTATGCAGACTGCTACAGATCTTTCCTGCCAACAGTTATCACTATTTATTTGAGTTAATATGAGTTCCAACATGATCTAATTTCTCTTTGGGATCAATTACATATTTTTGAATTGAATTTATCCCTAATTGGTTTTGCCCGGATCGAAAAAGCTAAAATATTGTCATTTTGTAATTAATCGTTTTGCTCCTAAATAGAACCATTTGAGTTTGACATTTCAGTACTGTGACGTTGGGGTGGAACTAAAACCAGTTTGAAAGCGTAACCATGCCATTTTGGAAAAACTCCACCAAAGTGGGCGGAGCCACAAGACACCGGTGGGCGTGGCCAAGTTTGGGCATTTCAGAAATGCCTGGTCTGGACAAGGAAAGTCGTATTTTTTTGTTTCAAAAAAAGTGACAAACATGGCGAGTTTTTCTTGTCGGACACGCTCCACTTTGTGTCCACAGAACAAATGAATCACACATGGAAAATGGAAAAACTCAGGTTTTATTTTTAGCACTTCTTCCTGTTTAATCTGCTGCATTTTTAATTTCTGAAGGATTAGGATTAGGAAGAAATGATTGTATTTGTTCTTCGTCCCCTAAATATAAATTACATTTTAGGAAAACCCTAATCCCGTGCCCTTATTGCTCACCGTGATGTGTTTGTCTTATTTAGAGAACAAGTTGCTAGTACGTAATATCCGACATTTGGCTCATTTTCTCCTGCATTTAATGCTTACAGGTCATTAACACGCATCTTATTCACTAATGTTAATTTGGTAGAATAACATATTTATAATCACGCTGCGATAAATAGTCATAGTGCGCTGACAACATGCTAGCTGATGCTAAAACGACAAGGTCAGTGCAGGTAACCATGGCAACCAGTGAGCGTTTAAAGGCCGGCCCGGCTCGTTCTGCAGTCAAGTCGCGCGTGTGCCTCCTCTGTGTTTACGAACAAATAATCCCTCCACAGTTTATCGGCAAAAAATAAAACGGTTAATTTGTGGTTTAGTGACGGATGATGCTTCAAAACCGTTTAAAGTGGCAGAAATAAAACAATTCTGCAAAGAGTGGGCAAAACTTTTTCCACTGCCACGTAAAAGACCAACTTGCAGTCGTCACTCCAGTTTTCTCCCGAGCAGCTTCTGGATTTAAGGAGTGATTACTTCTTCAGTTGGTTCAGGTGGTTTTCCTGTAATGAAGGGAAATTTATTCTAAGAAAATAAAAACAGAAGGAAGTTGTAGTAACGCGTTGTTTTTCCACAGCGCCGCTTGTTAGAAATGTCTGAATTTCCTATCAGGTATTGTAGAAGTACAGAAAGAGTCCCAACTTTTTAATGTGATGTTTCAGTGAGTGTAGCGTAGAGAGAGCGGTTCATGGTCTGACATTTTAATGAGCCGTCTGGGTTCAAAGAGGTGTGTTCCCCAACATGGAGCGAGCTGCAGGATCTATAAAACCTCCACAGCAGCCGAGCGCAGAGCAGCCTGCTCGTATTTCCACTTGTGCACACACCGAGGTCACTTTAGCTGCAGAGGCTGTTACATTTACCCAACAATCAGAACAGCAAACACTCAAACCTCAGATTAATTTCTCTTCGTCTGTTGAAACAGCTGAGTCCGCTCTCAAACAGAGGGAAGCAGTGGACCGTGCTGGACGCTACTGTACAGGCTTATCGTTCTTTCTTTCAAAATAAAACGTCTTTATTTCTGTAATATCCCTGACAACTGCAGCTGCATCTTAAAACATTACAATATAGCCCAAAATGTAGATTATTCAGTTGAGAACATGATTCCTTCCATGCATCTACCAATATTAGCGGTAAAATTTAATATCGGACTTTCTGTCAAAATAACTGACTGATATAAAATGTCTTGTTTTTATATGACAAATCATTGACAATGATGTAAAATTTGCACTTTTTGAATGTTGTCATTGTCTTAAAGAGCAAATAACATGAATAAATTTGCAAGTTGAAAGTGTTTCCCTCCTTTTTAGTATTTGCATTTGGTAGAGACTAAACTGACAAAGTTAATGCCGTAGTTTTAGAGAAAGCCAGACAGTTTCATTACATAAGCAGGTATAGGAAGAAAATATTGGAATAAATAAAAAATATCGGCATATCGACACAAAACTCAACATCGTGCATCCCTGATTCCATCCACACAAAATAAAATATTTCAAGTTTTAATTTCTGCTCGTTTCAATGACTTTGGGTAAGAAAAAAAAAACATTTCCTTGACACATTTTTGCAGAAAACTGAGCCATGTTTCATTATCAAAATTCAACGTGTTTGCAGAGGTTATAATAATTATATCTAAACAGTTTGTGTGATTTTATTATGTTTTTTTAAACACTTGAAAACTCGTTACCAAACTCTTTCAACCCTGCAGCACAACTTTCCTGAAGGACGGTGTGTTTAACGAGCAGCCATATGGCGAAATGAAGATTGAGCACAGGCGTGTAACGAGTAATTATTCAATAAATACGCCACTTGGAAACTTGTTGAATCATCCTGGGTTCACTTTTAAGATTTCAAGATAAGGCTCTTTTTTTTTTTATCTGAACGTCAGCAAAGGGATTTCAGAGCAAAGAGTAAATAAGTATGTCTGCTGTTTTAGTTCATTATATTTTAATGAAATTTATGTGATAAAACAGAAATATTAAATACAAGAATAATGCATATTTCTCTGCTTTTAAACTTTCTCTCTTATGGTTATATTTGTATTAATATTTAACACCTTAGATGGAATAGCTTGTCAAAAAATTTACGCAAAGTATATTCTACTGTATTTTTTATTATTTTTGAGAAATAAAAGCGAGAGTGGGTGCCACAGACTTTCCATTGGATTTACGTCTGGACTTTGACTGGGCCATTCTTGCTTGTGAGTGTGCTTTAAAATGTACGGAAGTATTTAGCTGCCAAAGTTTGGGGAAAAAAAAAATCAGGAGTGCTGACTCATAACGAGATGCGAAACTTGTTAAAACAAGAAAGTTTTTAATTGTGACAACAGATTTTTATATCTCATATAGAAAGTTTCTGGTTTTAACAAGACATAAAGATACAAATTGTTTAAGAGGCATAACTGACTCTCCTTCTTGCATTATATCTAAAAATCCCATCAGGTGTTGCTGTTTAACTTTTGCGACATCTTATTTCAAAAAGTAAATATTTTTGGCTTTAATGAGATATAAATTTTGTTATTTTCAGTTTTTCTAATCTCGTTGAAACAGAAAGTTTTCTCGTTTAAATGGCTGCTGTAGGAAAAGCATCTAACAAGTTTTTCTTCCAGGTTTATGAACTTCCAAAGGCTGGAGATAAAAACTGTAGATACTGGCTTCTGAGGACAGTTTCTACTCTGCGTATTAAGACACATTTTGTGTTTGAACTATTAAAATAGGCAGGTTTAAGCGTTTTTAGTGGAAGTCTTGACTATTGCAGACATCAGCTCTAACTCTGAATACTAAGAGTCCAGTTTACTTTCTAACGCCTTGTGAATATTAAACATGACTTAAAAGCTGTTTGAAAGCTAAAGCTCTCTAATATTGTTGAGAACTGATCATATTTTATTCATCAGCATCTATCTGAAGATGGTCGCAGTCAAACGAACAACAAACCAAGTTGGAGGCAGAGCTGAAGAGAAGCAGAGTGAAATGATTTCAGTAACGGTACGAAGTGTTTACTGCGTCTTCTTGATCTCCAGAAGGGAGAAAAGGCTCAGGAGATAGAAAATAGATTTAAAATAACAAACTTGATGCTTCATTTTGGCCTTCAACCTCATAGATTTGGAGTTAATTGCAAAAGATAATTTGACCAAAAAAAAAAAGCAAAATATACAAAGATCTGAGCGGCAACTACAGGAAGTGTGTGATTTTTCTTGAATGTTTTATTTTACTAGTGAATCTCATCTCATTTCCTACCAGAACAAAATGATTAGTTTAGATTTCTGAAGAAAATCTGCCCGCGATGTGAATAATTTTGGGTTTAATTGCAGTTGGTTTTTTCTTGTGAAAGGGAAGTTTTTCCTCTCCACTGTCGCCCCATGCATGCTCAGTGACCTGATGCAACCCGCTGGATTTTCTTAAATCATTTGAATAATTAACTGACTAGCATTCAGCTTCTGTGTGCCACAAACTTCCAGAAAACTGCAAAACAGCTGGAACACTGAGTTCCTATAAAACCCAACATGTTCAGAGTTCAGTCACTGTAAGGTTGACCAACATATTTGACGTTTTGATGATGGTACATAAATAAAATTAAAGTTTACTCTTTTCTCAACTAAGACAGACCCGTTTACCTGCTGATAGATTCTCCCACCTGAGCTGTGAAGCTCTGCAGCTCATCCAGAGTTGCAGTACTGTCTCTTCCCGTTTTTGTTCACAGAATGGCTTGATTTATATTGGGATTCAGTTTTAAATGTGACTTCTGAAGGTCAGAATATTACGAATGCAAACCAGACTTTTTAGATTTTTCCTTGTAAAAACTTTAACAGAAACCATTTATTTGTTATGCGCTACTTTTTGTTGGTCTGCCTTTGCTTGTAATGAGACAAAATGTGAAGAACAGCTAAAGCATCATGACTGTTTCTGCACAGTTGTTGTGGAAATGTGACGATATGGACACACAGCCGTATTGAATGGATCCATGTTTGGACTCTGCAGTGCCCAGAAACACAGTCCTGTCCTTTTCCCGTCCTTCAGGTTTTTGCAGAAAACTTGCAGTGTGTATTCGGTGCCCTCAGTGTTGGGGCCGTAATACGTGATCTCACTCATAAATGCGTAAGCAGCCTCCTCTGTGGGCACGGTTTGAAAGCGGAGAAAGATCCCCAAACAGTGCTGGTATTATTCTGTTGCAGGTGAAATCAGGTGATTTTCATTTTTATTCTCAGCAGAAAGAAAAATACTTTCTCTTCAGCGTCGGGGCCTTTGTCGCTCTGAGAGCTCTTCAGCCAAACACTCTGATATGAAAGAGACTGGGAGTCTATTCTGTGGACATCAATGGTCATATTTTCCTGTCTGAAGAAGGGATAAAAAACACAGCAGGCCAGAAAGCATTAGCCTGGATAAACATCAACAAGAGCAGCAGCCTCTTTTTATTAGCCCCCCGCTCCTGGAAGCAGTGGGTTGTGGGGCGTTTTATTTCCCGGAAGCGAGCGCGGCGGCTGACGCTGCCGCATATTGTTTCCATGACTGCAATTTATTTTGCAGGAGGGCAACAGCAAGTGTGTGTTATTGAATGAAGGCTGATGGATAAGAACAATGGGGAAAGATGCTTTTTAATTTGAAATTGTTCTGTAGAGATGCGGCACACGCTGGCGCTGCCGCCTGGCCGCGGTGAATACCAATGGCAGTGGGTGTGGGCTGTGGGGACAAACAGCACTCTGCAGTGAAGTGCTCCCTCCAGTCTGTCTATCCGCTCTGTATTCCACCCCACTCGCCGTTTTCCACAGTGGCTCAGATGACTTTCTAGTTAGTTTGCAGATGGGAAGTTTCCATGCAAAAACACTCGAGTGAGCCTGAGCAGCAGCAAACCTGCATCTCATAAAACTTAAGTAGCAGGTGAGCAGATAAAAAGAGTAAACTGATCTTTATGCAACCGATACTCTGAGTGGTGGCAGGTGAATTTCATTTTGTTCCCTCCTGACTTCCAGCAGCCACAGCTGGAAGGGACCGATCTCTGGATCGGAGGCTCTTTGCTCATAATTTGGATTGTAAGGTACGGCAGAGGCGGTGGGTGTTATGGGCTTAAAGTTTTACCGCAATATTTTGTCATACGATTGTGATAACGATGGAAAATGGCAATCACTGCCCCGCGAGCACAAATAGGGCTCTTTAAAAAAATTCTCATTTGTAATACGCTTCTTTAGGACACCAGTCACATAAAGAAGTGTGATTTCTGTGACTGTATTTAATCGTATTTTAAAATTAATTAATATTTATTGACACCTTTAATGACACCTTTTAAACATTAAAAATTGTAATTTCTCATGACAAGAATAAAAATTTATCACGATAAATGATACAATAAATGCCAGCCTCTGATTCATAAACTATCTAAATATCCAAATTTGTCTCCTCTTCTGCTCACCTCGCAGGTTTTCTTTAGGATTGATGTCTAAGAACCAAAAAGGTCGTAGAAAAATGTTTTCTTCAGGGTCCTTAAAAAGTCTTAAATTCACATATCTAAAATTAAAGCCTTAAAAAGTCTTAAATTTGTCAAAACTGTAATTTAACTAGAAATAGGTTAATCAGAGATCTTAATTTTTTGTCGTTATGTAGTGTTTTTTTTCTTGCTGGAGTTGAAGTCACATTAGCATGTGACTTAAACTCCATGTGACTTAGCATGTGACATACCCTTGCTAGCTTGCTAGCTTTTTGCATCAACAGGCTAATAAGTGCAACTATTTACAAAAACTTAAATCTCTCTGTTTATTTATGTATCCTAGATTTGTTTTGAAACAGGCCTGAAATTGTATTCATCATGGTCTTAAAGTCTTAAATTTAAGTTGCTAAAGCCTGTTTCTGCGTTGTTTAACCAAGTGAAAGCCCAGTTTAAGTCGTCAAGGAGACACTTTAAGCAGTTTATTTAAAATATGTTTGTATTTCAAAGAGCGAATGATGCCGTGTTGTCTAAAACGTTTCCCAGGGCTTTTCCTACCAGCAGGGTTTGTCCTCTACTGTACTTAAAAGTGGGCATGGAATAATTTCCAACACACTGGTCCTCTGTTTCAAAGCAGACACACCTGGAGCGGAAACTTTGTCTCATGAAAAAAGCTAATATTTTTGTTGATTTTCATATTTTTGATGGTAGGACAGACGTCTTCCTTCATGCTATGTTTCATTTCCAACCAAAGGCTTTTCAAAGAGCGGCAGACAGAGAGATGTGCCTGTTCTTGGTTTATTTGGAAACTGTTATTTTTTGATAAAAGCTTATCAGACCGAGTCTAACAGCTGCTTATGCACAGTCGCCAGTTCAGACCTGCACCTAACTGAAGCCTTACTGACTGTTTACACGGAGAAACAGAAACCTTTAATGATAAATCTGCTTGACTCCCAGTCTTCGGGGTAAAGCTTGTGCAAACCGTTTGCTGCTTGGTGATCTGTTTATGGAGTGCATGCGTTTAAGTTAACACTTTGGATTTGCCTTCTGAGGCGTATTGAGATGGAAAAACTGCAGGCGGTGATATTGACTTAACACACAGGTTATTGTAGAGTTTGTCGTCTCTAATCTATGTGGATCTAATTTAAATAACAGAGGAAAAGTTTCAGATTTGCAAACCTCGGAGAAGCTAATTGTGTCGTCTTCCTCTTTCCTGACGCTTCTAAAACTCATCATCCTCAGACCAAAATATCCACAATACTTTCTGTGGACGTGTCAAAAACATTTCAGGCTGGTTTTTAAAGGGCTCAACCTGAGATCATTGATGTTCTCTTCATTTTTATCCATTTTCCAATGAAATAGTGAAGACAGTCAGGAGAAAGTTTCAAAACCTAGAACTCTGTCCAGGAATTTAAAGGCCATTTGTGCAATCTGGTTGTATTTGGAAATGTAAGTTCAGTTCAGTTCAAAATCACTTTATTTGTCCGAAAGGAAAATTAAATGTTGTTTTTAACTCATCTAATTATCTTGTTGTGTGGGCAGGATGGATTTCCTGTAGCACTCAATCTTGCATTGACTATGAATAGTCCTCTGACTGAAGACTGCTGCTCTGTGGCAGTTTCATTAGCTGCTATGGCTAATCCGGCTAAAGAAGAAGAATAGTCAAAATGCCGATTCACAGACTTATTGATTTGGTTTAGACACGGGAAAAAAAAATCATCACTACACCATATTGTGGATAAACATGCAGGAGGAACATTTGGAAAGGCTAATCTAAGTAAAAACTAAAGAAAACCAACATGCCATCTTATGAGGAACTTTATGCTCACAAACACAAATGTCTAGTTTATTTACATTGAGCTGCAGCATTCTCCTAAAACATTTTCAGAATGAAATGAAAAACATATATTAGCTATATATTTCCAAATAAGTCGTCACAAATCAACTGAAAAAACATCCCAGCAAAAAGGTTTCATACATAAAAACGTAAATATATTTGCTCTTTAATCTCTTCGGTTCTGCCTCCAACTTGATCTCTTGACCTTTTGTGAGTGGAACCGTCTGCAGACGGATTAAGATGAATGAATTATGATCATTCTCAACAAAGTCAAACTGCTTTAATGTCATGTTTAGTATTCAGAGGAAGCTGAGATGATTTTAGTTTGAATCTTTTTAACCAAAGCAACTTTAATGTAGGTGTCAAAATTATGTCTTTTTATCATATCTTTCACATTTAGGACAATATTTTCATGAATTACTACAATAAAGGTACATAAAAAAGATAAAAGTAAAAAAAGTTGAAAGATTTTACTTCTTGGTATGTGTAAATTGAGTACTCCATTTTTTACACAACACTAAGCAAATTAATTGCATAAACTTAATGTAACAGCAAATTAATGACCAGTTCTAACAGTTTTTTCTCATTTAATGGTCCTTAAACAGTAGCTGCACAAAAAGTTAAACTGAGGAATAACTCGGGTTATTTCCCACCCGGAGAGGTAAACGTAGGTCTTTTGTCGAGCAGAGCCTCATAAAGTTTTGCTCATATACTTTTCCTCATCTGACAGACGCTCATCGCTGCGTGGAAAGGTGACGAAACAGGGAGAAACTCACTCCTGCTGTATTGTTTTTGTTTTCCTAAGAAGAAGAAGAATCTGTGTGAGGACTGACAAATTGAAATTTGCCCTCATGCGTTATGCATGAGATGCGAGCAGGGGCCGCGCTCCCCATGCGCGTGTGCCTCATCGCTTGCTTAGCTGTGTCATTAAGTGTTTACCATGCAGAAGAGCTATAGCCATAGGGATAAATACCCTGTTTATTTCCACTGTTTCCATAGTGATGATCAAACAGACCAAATGTGATTAATTGCCTCTGCACAATGTGGACTGGCATATAAAGGAGCCCTGAGTTTATAGGGCTGTAAAAATCGTATTTATTGGTAAAATATGATGTTTTTCTTTTTATGTTACTGAATATTCTTTGCTTTATTAAAAACAAGCAGCTGTGATTTCAGACGGCAGAGAGAGGTCAGGCGCTCGCTAATGGACTGGAAGAGATTCATACTCAAATCAAACAAATCAGGTGGAAAAACCTCAAAAAGTAACATTTGCATCCACACACACACACACACGGTCCGGTTGTAAATTAGCTCTCTCCTGTCTTGGAAAAACAAACAAGACAGCTTGTCTGTTTGCAGCCCATCGCTTCGCCCGGCATGGACAAGAATGACAAGCCTGCCTCGAGGAATCCGGATGCTTTTTGACCTGTGAAACACAGATAAACCCAGGCGAGTTCGATTTTTAAATCTTTAATTTAAAGAAAAACAAACCAGGGTGAGAGGGGGAACCCGAGAGATAAAAAATAAGACGATTTCAGATTAATGTGTTCATGGTTTTGCAGAAATCAAGTCGGTTTGAGGAGGATTAAACAAGCGGAGATACTAAATCCCTCAATTTTGGGCCTGGACCACATCTTCTGCTCAGATGGAAATTAAACTCAAACTTTTAAAGAGAGAAACTGAAACCATCAGATAATAAGCTCTGCTTTAATCATATAACCCTTTCATTGCCAAGCGTTTGTTCATTTGCCGTCACTGAGAGGCGGATACAACTCCCAGCACAAAACATTTAATTTTTATATAACTTTATGTACATGGCAATGTTATTATGTTGTTTTGTAACTAACTGTGTCTTTGTGTAAGAGCGGCAAGAAGAAAACTGATGTTGACAGAAAGATGTCAGTCCTCTAGGGAAATTGTAATCAGACGCAGCAAACAAGCTGAAGTTGTGCTACTCAGATGCATTGTTACAATAAATTTAAATTAACAATATTTAAAATCCCTTAAGAGGAACTAATCTCCAAATCAACTTTGTTTTGAAGATGAAACTTAATTGGACTTTTACAGTGGCTTTTTTTATCTTATTGGGCAAATTGTGATATTTTTGTGTAAACCGTATTAGTGCTGGACTCTTGTGTAGAATAAAAAAATAAAATAAAGTCTGGAAGCAGCAACATATTTAGTCACAAAATATAATTACGTTGAGGGGTGGGCGATATGGACTTAGACTATTATCGTGATAATAAAGACGATATTTTTTTTTTTGTAGGTGACTGTACAGCTGTAACTGCAATATTAACGCCACAAACATAAATACTGTTCTTGAAAAACACCCATTTGAAACACTTAATTAAAAAAGGTTGATTTATATCACTGATCTGCACACAGTAACGGCATTTAATCATTTCAAATTTATTGATACTCTTAAGGAACTAATAGCAGATTACAAAGCAAAAATAACATTTCCGTTCATACCGTTTTTTTTTATATTTCCAGTCAATAATTTAAATTTATCAGAGAAATTTCACAAAATTTTCACGATAAATGATAGACGATACGATAAATGCCCTCCACTCGTCCCCACTTTGACCACACCCCTCATTGTATTTTGGCCCCGCCCACTTTTGGGGAATTTTAACCAATTTTGGGGACGGGGTTTTACTTTTACATGGATTTAGTTCCACTTTAAAAGCATTTTTCAATAAATATCAATGCATTTGAAAACATGATTAAACGCAGCTTTGTGGTAAATATCACACTTTTTATTTTCATGAAACTGCTGTCCCGATGAAGTTTATTTTGAATGGATGTTTAATTATTAAGTATAATTATCTAAATGCAAAGAAGTAAGATTTTTTTTTATTTCTGTAATGCCACAAAACGTTGCGATCAAATGACAATAAATGACTCTCAACACAGAGAAATACAATGGTATCATTTAGATAAAAGCTTATAAATGTGCTAAAATGGTCCAGTCAAAGCCAAGACCTAAATCCAACCAAGAAATTATGCCAGTATCTGGCAAGGATACGATCTCCATTCAGTCTGACTGAGCCAGAGCTGTTAATCAGAGAAAAATCAGCCAGAAATGACAATCGAGATGTGAAAAGCTGGTAGAGACATTCCCAAGAAGTTACTTCGTTACTGCAAGATCTCGTTATGCCTCGACTGGAGGAAAAAAAAAAACACGTCTGTGTATAATTTAATTTATCATTCTGTTTTTGTCTCTTATCGGTACACCTCAGTGTTTAAAGCCATATATCTACAAAAGTTTCCCGAAGAGAAAGCCTTTCATAAACCCTCAGGCGTCCTTAGTTCCTATTAAATTTGTAGAGTAAAAGACTTTTATCTTCCTCCATTTCTCCCAGCTACATGTTTCAGTCTACATCTGAGCTGAGAGACATGGGTCTTATTATTTTATGAGCTGGATCTCTTTCCCGATTGTCTGGGCCCTGTTGCAAGTTTGATCCGTTCAGTTGGCAGCTTGTGCGAGCGAACAGCAGGTGTCTGTCAGCGCGTCAGGGAAGAAGTCCTTATTCTCTGCAGATCGACTCCTGGCACACTGCTGCTGCACTCAGGCTTCCTTTGCAGAGGAATGCTGCTGCTCTCTTTGTTTGCTGCAGTCTCCTTGAATGGCCGTTCTCTTCTCTGATGCGACTTTCCAAGCATTGTCGTAGAACCTGCTTAAAATATGAACACCAGAAATCCAGTAGGTTGCATTCAGTAGGTTGCAGATAATTTCTACAATTAAGCACTCATCATGTTTTAGAGACGTTTCCTTCTCATCTTCGGGTAAAATGCATGAAGTCAGCTTAGCATCATAAAGCTAACATGATTGTAGCCGCGGCGCCTACCAGCCTGTTATCAGCTGCGTTTCCATTACATGTGCATAAAAATTTGTCAATATTCCACTAATGTTAAAAAAAATACAATATTGCAATTGTGGCGTTTCCACTAAATAAGAAACACAATTAAAGCCACATGTGAATAAGTTTGTTCATGTGGCAAGTCATTAAAAGACATGGCGTCCAACATATAGATTCATGTAAAATTATATATACTTAAAAGAATATTTTCATGAAATATAAAAATTATAAATTTATAAATTGCATTTCAATTAACCAATCGATTGCGTAATAAGTGAAAATGAGCTTAATAAATTCCATTCTGGTGATCAATATTTTTATAATCATTTTGTTTATGGTTTTGGTTGTATGTGTGTCTTTTATTCCTGTTTTATTTATTGTTTTCTAAATTATCTTGCAGTTCCAGTGTTAAGTTATTGGTCTTTGAGAGGGAAAACCATATCACTTGAAAATGGTCTCAAAACATTATTATTGTTTATCACAATAGTTTCAGGGATAATTTATCGTCCAGATAAATTAGATATTTATTAATCGATATCTAGTGAGGATCGTCTAATCCTGTCTGAATGCAGACTCATCAGTGTCGCTGACCAACAGTTTCATCGACGGTTCACTGAGGTGCAGACAGAGTTGTACATTCAGAAAAGCAGTGAGGTGAGAACACACCCCTGTGGGATGCCAGAGCTGATGCTGCTGTCGGTCACTCAGGAATCCGGTGATCCACTGACACATGCAGTACATCAAACTTCAACAACTCACATCGAGATAAAGGACTTCTCTGCACATCATCCTGTTCTCATAAAAACAACGGTGCCCTTTCCATTTCCATAGTCGGAGGCAGACAGCCTACGTTTGCAGCTTGACTAATTAGAAACAAAGTTCAGCCGACAGCCAATTAAGAGTAAACAAGCGACTGAAGCTGCAAAACAGCTAAAATAGCTCTTATTTGTAGCTAATGAGCTAAACTGTTTTTCAAAAAGAGAAATTGTACCAACGCAGTATGATGTTTTAAATTATGCTAACAACTGGACTGCTGAAAAAGGAGCAAAATTAGCTTTCTGTGTTGATCCTGAGGGCTAATCACTGAACTCAGGGAAACGGACAGGCTGAAAACCTTGCCTAACCTTCCCAATCCCGCCTCTATGATCTATAATTATAATAACAAATGGACTAATTAGCCAGGCCTGATGTGCTTAAGTAATGTAGAGGTGATTACAAGCGACCGGCAGGAACAAGAATTAAAAAAAAGAAAGACCGATGAGATGGAGAAGAAGAAAAAAGGAACAAGTGGCACATCAGACCTTGCTGGAACATTGAATAAATAAAATGTTAGGAGGCTGAAGGAAGATTCGCTGACAGGAAGGGTTGAAGCGTGACCAAAACATGACAGAGAAGGTGCAGAAGTCTGAGGGATACAGCCCCAAACCTGAATAAAAACAAGATGCCAGTCTGTTTCAGTTCTCACCCACTGTCATGTGCGAATGTGCAGAGTGAGCGCAGACATTACTGCTGTTTATTCAAGCCACAGAGTGTGAAACATGACACTGAGCCAGGGGTGAGTCTGGAGCTGCAGCATGCTGAAGAGGGGAGAATAGAGATCTGTTTCCATCACTTTACAGGTCAACTATAACCTTTATTCTCTACACAGTAACCCAAAGCAAGGATCCTGTTATCCAACTACTGCTTTACATTTATACATAAAAGCCAAATTTTAAATAGCTGAAATAAAACACCGCAACCAAAAACAATAAATGCAAATAAAAGCTACACACAACCCAAACACTAAATGCATATAAATATATTCATTCCATTCAATTATGTGACTCTTTTTTTTCCAGTTTCTATTCTAAGTTTTATACAAATCGTATCGCTATGTATCGTTACCGCCACCATCACAATATATATCGGGATAAGAATTTTATGCAATATTGCACTTTCCTAATATTAAGGTATTTTTGGTATTTGAACTTTTAAAATAAGCAATTTTATGGGTTTGAAGTAGGGCGGTAACGACTCCTCAAATTATTTGAGTACCTCGATTATTAAAATTTATTTAAATTATGTTTTATTAATTAGCGCACCGTATTCCGGCAGGGTGATTATTTATATTCCGCAATGTTCTCACTTCCGCCTACGAGTTGTTGACAAAAGCTAAGTGCTAGCAGCATAACGTCCAATTTTCAAGTCCAGTCTGGGAGGATTTTACTGATTCATGATAATGTCTGGGCTTTTATAGTTTTTCGGGGGACCAATAAGCATCCTTAAAATAACTGGTGCGATGACTGGAGTACGGCGGCTTTTCTCCTCCTGGAGCTGCTGCCTGGTGGCGGTGAAGAGCGCGGCGGGTGTACCTATACAGGTGAGCGGATAAACTGAACACGGCGGGGAGCGGTTCTGTAGTTGATGTTTTCTGCAAGTGTAGGTTTATGGACGAACCGTAAAATACATGTCATATCACCTCGGTCTCAACAAACGGGTGGTGGAGCACTTCGTGGCAGCACATAACTGGTAGATGAGTTTGTTTGTGTAACAACTGAAGGAATCAAATTCCGTCGCTAACATGAACACAAAGCTATAAAAGTCTGGGCAAGGTGAGAGTTAATTTATTAAATTGACTGAAGATGAAAACAAACTAAAAACTGGAGTATAGACATTTTTATAAGCGTATTTGTGAGTCTGCCTCTTTATTATTGAATATAATTTCAGATATTTGTGCAACTTTTCTTCAGGTTAACTTAGAAAGTGAGCTATTATTATTATAAGGTAATTTTCTAGACTACTAGTATTGGTGGTTTTTAGCGGCTGTGGTCCTTGACCTCCATGAGTACCAGAGGTTTACCGTGTAAAATAATAATAAACATGTTGTAACAGTCTAGCAGCAGGAAGAATAATTGTTTTTCATTGTTTCATAGCTCAACACATAAAGAATGTAAAGGTCAGCCAAGACACACAGCTCTAGTTATTAGCCTATGAAAGGAAATCAGACTCGACACTGTAAACCCAGCAGACCTCACAGATGTATGGCATCACAATCCAAGTCCCAATAACCTTCTCCTTCTAGTGTCTGCTTGATGTGTCCTTCCTGGTCATCAAATACGCGTACCACTAACGAACTGGTTCTTGGTTTTAATGAATGTGGGTAATGGACAGTCTGGGCCTGATTGCCCTTATCTGCAGACTAATGATTTCCTGGGCTCTTTTCAATTATGTTGGGAAAGAGGTCACTAAAAGGTTTGTTTCTGAGCTCAGCCATTCAGCTTCATTAAAGCCTCGGTGTGTATTCATTAACACCGCAGTCATAGGTCCCTGAAGTGTGTGCTCTGCTTCGACATTTTCTCCTTTACAAATAGATTAAAAAACGTATTAATCCTGCTCTAACAGTTTATACTTGATGAGGCTTTTGGCAGATTCCCTGCTATTAATGATTTGGCGCTTTGTTGTTTGGGGATGTTGGGGAGACATTCTTGTTTTTTCATCAACATCTTGCATCATTTTTCATCTTTCTGCCTTTTGTCAACAAACGTTGTTGTAATTCATCTAGATTTTAGCCTCCTTTACTTTGATATCCACTGCTAAAAATATTTTAAACCTTATATAATTTGGTCTAGTTTCTAGTTAATTTTGTCTTATCTTGAGATGAGACAAAACCAACTTGCGAGTAACTTTTCAGCAAGACGTAGGAGCTTGTTTTAAGTTAATAATTCCTTAAAGTTGATGAAAATGTTCTACTTATAAGTGAAATAATTTTCCAGTGGAACTAGTTCTCAATATTATGAAATTATTGACTTAAAACAAGCTTTATATATCTTGCTGAAAAGTTACTTGTGATTTAGTTTTTTTATTCCAAGTGCACTAAGATATTTCCACTAGAAACTTGACCAAAAATATTTGGTAAAATTTTTTTATTTTTTGCAACACAAAAACACAAAATCTAAACTAAAACACAGGAATCAGGGGTTAGTAGTTAGTTTATCCAATTAAAGAGGCAGTTATTATTTTGATAGGGAGTCTGAGATAATTGTGGCCCTTAACCTGTTCACTGGATTTTATTTAGGGCTTTCATGGTAAAGGGGGATGAATAATTTCCTTAGAGGTCACAACCATAATATACTTTTTTTTTTAATTCACCAAGTAGTGCACACAGAACAAACATTACAGACCAACAAATTAGTGCAAAATAACCGTATAAGAGAACAAATAACGGCAACAAAAATGTGAAGAGTCATGAATGCTCTTATAGTTTTCACTATCATTTTTTCTGCAAATGTTGTATCCATAAAGTTTGGATATAATCTTGAATTTGCTTGTACAAGACATTTTTAAAAAGCACCAGTAGCAGAAAACGGGTCAGATTAATTCATTTGTCATCGGCGTACCGACCGATGGCTTGTGCTTAACTTCAGACGAGGTTTGACACCAGGCTTTACGAAGACGAAGCAGAGGCCGTAACAGCTTCCGAATGGAAACTTGGAGCACGCTCATAATAATCTGTAGCTGCTGACTGCACTGTTTGGAAAATTTTCTATAATAAATTGAGCAAATTTACTGCTTGCTTGGTAATTTCCCAGAATCACCTGCTACAGATCACCATGTGTCAAATCCATTTAATTCTGTCTTGCTTTGGGTGTAAATACACCTCCTTAAGTTGCTCCCCGTTGTTCTGGGAGAGTTGCTCTGTTTAGTTTCAGCTTTTAAAGAGCCATTCCTCGCAGAGAACGACGCCAAACCCCAATCAGCTCGTTGCTCTTTGGATTCATAGGTCAGGCAGATAAAATATGCCTCAAGGTTGCTCATTACTCAGAGCCGTTTTGCAAGCCCCCAAAGCTTCCTCTCTGCACCGTCACCAAGCGTTGCAATTCACCGACGTGTCGTGAGCTCCATTTTTATCTGTCACATTCGTTTGCGTGTGATGGCTGCTGATGCGCGGCTCATTAAGGATTCCCTCCCCGCCGCCTCCTCCCGCCGCCGCTGCTGCCGCCGCCGCGTCTCCTTGAGAAGCTGCGACTCTGACTCATGTTCGTCCTTGACTCACACCCCAATCTCGTCTTCCCAGGAGCGTTTATGTATCATCCGCTGTTTTGATGTTGCTCTTTTAGTTTCTCTTGTTCGTTTTCTGTTTCTGCCCTAATTAGCTTCATGTCATCGTTCACTGATGAGCTTTCTTCTCCTCTTCCGTCTCCTGCAGGAGCTGGTGGGCAGCAACCCTCCGCAGAGGAACTGGAAGGGAATTGCGATCGCCCTCCTTGTCATTCTGGTCATCTGCTCGCTGATCGTCACCTCCGTCATCCTGTTGACACCAGGTACAGCAACGGGCGGGGGTGGAGCCCCGCCACAGCGTGCGCTCCACATCGCTCTGTTTACACAGCAATTGTTATGCACAGACATGCCCATTAGAGTTCACAATCAATCTCCTCACAAACAATGCAGCGAACAAAGTGCCGGCGTCTTGCTGACTCGGTCCACTGAGGTGTTTACACTCGTCCTCCCTCCCGGTTTCCACGTGAACGCTTTCCCTTTAACAGATGTAGTCAAGGTCAGGGAACTTCATTAAGCTCAGCTGGTGCAGCATCACTTCCTTCCCAAACAAGCCCATGTGCCTCTTTTGACTGAGTTGCGTAATTTGGACGGATATGTCTTTGTTTAGTTGTGTTAAACCCTCTGAGTTTCATTTGTGGCTGACCTTGAGTGTTTTTCCTTTTTTATAAAAGTTTAATCAGACGACCATCTGTCTGCATTCAGGCCCATAAAGCTCCTGGATACGGTTTTATGCACTGCAGGAGTCAAATCAGGTTAATGTGGCCTTCATCGTGCGCTCACTAGAATTAATTTACAATGACAGTAAGCATAAAGTGACCTTGTTCGTCCACAAGGTCACAGCGGCGTTTCCGGCAGTGAAGTTCAATCGTTCTGGAGAACTAAACGGGAAATGGACTGAACTTCCACAGAACTTTTCCGGTCGTCGCGACCTTTCACCCTTAAACACATTTATATTCAGATGAACTGGATCTGAAACCTTTTTCCCCACTAAGTGTTTAACGTATTTAAGTTAAACACTTAAATATTAAAAGTGAGTTTTTGCTTTATTTTTAATTTTATGTTTCTGGAGTCCAAATGCTCCAGATTACACATCATTATAAATTATGGTTTCTATGTGGAACCTGACAGTTTTTATTTTTTATTATAATGTATTCTATCTGGATGTTTTCTATTCATGTCTGTCTTGTTCTTTTATTTATTTTTTTAAATTACATTATATTCAGCCTGTAACATCTGGCAGGGCCATAAACATTTAAATTAGGGTTGGCTGTAATTGGGTGCTTTACATTTGTGCTGTTTAAAATATTCATTAATGCACAATGTCCCTCTGATACAAATAAACAAACAGGCTCATGTATATTTTTATAAATATACATTTTGAAGCTTTTGTTTTGATAATATATTGACAATGACATGATGAAAGTTTGTTTTCTCAAAGACAAACTTTAATTTTGTAAACACTTAGCTCTGGAACTGGAAAATATTTTAAATATCCAAAATAAAAGACACCAAGATTAATAAATAAAATGGAAGAAAAAAAACACTTGCAACCAAAATCATAACCAATTATGACAGCTCTGTAAACAATTATTTTGTTAAAAAATATTAATAATCGGACTGAAAATTACACTGAAAAAATTAGAATATGAAATCAAGTTAATTTGTAATTAAGTTTGTTTATTTGCACTTGATTAACATAACTTAATAAACTTAATATATTTGAGAAATTAACAACATTTTTAAAGTTGGATCAACGGTTTTCTTTCTTCAGTGTACCGAGCTGATTTCAATTTATCACACGATTAATTGCTTATGTTATTACAGAATCCTTTAATTTTTAAGATCTTGAAACTTGACTTGGTAAACTTGTGCAAAATTCAGAAATTAATGTTGGTCGACTAACCGTTCAGATTATTGGTCAATGAGCGATGAAAGCTTTTATGCTAACAAAGATTAACTAACAGCTGCAAAAAAAATCTAACTTAATAAAACCTTTTTGTGCATCTTTACTTGGTGGAGTAGTTCCAGCTTCCTGTTATTTCCCTGCACATTCACACATGTTGCGTCCCAACAGGCGAGCAGTGCAGTTAGCTATTTTTTTATTTATTTTTACCTCGGAGTGGCCATCTTTCCATTATGCCTATCTCTATTTGATACAGTAGAAACTCCCACACTTCCCGTATCTGTGCTTTGCGTCTCTTTTTTCAGTTGTTAATCCGTTGTTAACATCTCGTATTGTGATTTTCCGAGCCGCCTTTAAACGCAACATGAACGCCTGTTGGAGGTGTGTGTGTGCAGGTGTGTTTCATGACGGCAAACGACGTTACACGGTTTCCAAACTAACCGTTGGAAGTTAATTAATGCCGCTGGATGCAGATAATGTGAGCTAAATGAATTCTAGTAGATGTTAAAAGGATGGATGCTTTTTCTTGAAAATATTTTTATTTATCAGAAGTTGACCAAATACACAAATTGGTGAGGGCGTCAATGTTTTTAAAGAGATTTTAAAATTCTGTTTTCTTAACAGTTTCTGGAAAAGTATACAATTTTCTCTAATATTTTTCTGGATAAAGATGGAAAATATTTAAAAACAATATCCAACTATTGCTGCCCAGTAGAGCTGCAATATTTTAGTAATAATGTTGTATTTAATCGATTATTCTGACAACTGATTGAGTAATCAGATAAAAAATATTGGCACATTTTGCAGATTTCTCATTTAATCATTGAAGTCTATTTTGTAAATATTCGAAATGCAGACAAAGCAGGTGAACACATGTTCTTTTTTAGATATGAAAATAAACATTTAATGCCTAAAATGCAAAAACAAATCATTCCTTTGAACGTTTGATCATTTGTGGCAAACAATCTGAATCTGAAGCCAAATAAAGATGCTTCCAACATCAACATGTGAAAACCTCAGACATTTTTTCTGACCTGTTGACTGTTTTTCAATTAAACAATGAATAATTGAACAGAAAAGTTGCATCGTAGGAGAAATGAAGCGAAAACTCAACTACTTAAGGAGTTCTTTATAAAATATATTCAGTCAGGAGTTTATTTTTTAATCTTAAATGCAAAATTGATATGTTTTCTGTACAGTTTTGACCCAAACACAGGAACAATGCTGTAACATAATGACCGTAGGCTGGATCAGTGGTGCAGTTAAAGTCTGGGTTTAACCCAGTCAAAACACTGAAATGTTGCTTTAAAAAAGGCAACGCGGAGATGAATGTCTGCAAACGTTAATGAGCTGGAGCAGCTTTATAAGAAACTGGAGAAAAACTCCTGCCCTGCGATGTGAGGGACTGATGAAGTCAAACAGGAAGCAACGTGTGAGAGTTATTGCTGCTAACGACGCGCTGCTGGGTGAACTGGGTGAACTGGTTCTGTGGATGCCAGCTGTTCGCTCTGCTTCATCAGCTCCTCCTTTTCTTTTAAAGATGAAGTTTCTTTTCTGCCAACAGTAACTTTTAGGATAAGGAAAAACAAAATGCAGTTGTTTTGTTCTCAAGTATTCAAATTACTTTTGAAAGGATGCTTCTCCCCGGAGCCAATGCTGATCTCCAAACATGCAGCGGCAGAAATATTCCTTTCTGTGTGACAAAGGAATATTTTCTGGCTCCTCTCTGTGAGGAAATTATCTCCGCCACTTAAAACGAGTGTCTCCCTGTGTGGTGGTAATTCAACTCCTTTATTCTCATATTTGCTTATTCACCACAAGCAGAAAAAAATGTGGTTCCAGTGAGAACGAACGCTTTATTTACAGAATATAGCTAAAGAACGACAGGCCCCCCTGTTGAAATATGAAGAATCCAGTTTTCTGCATGAAGCTGTTGTAGGTTTTTATTCTAAAATGTGAATTTTTCTCATTTTAGTTGGTGGGATTGTTGATTGGGCTATTTAAAACTAAAACAGAAGACATTTTGTTTTGAACCAATTGTAAACAATAAAAGCAGATTGTTTTTGTGGGCATAAGGAAAGTGGGCTTTTAGATTAGGTGATTTTCTTTTCCCTTTAATACAAACATGCTTCAGAGCTTTAAAATTGCAGAAAAGAAATTGAATTTGTTGTGCAAGTGGACCCAAGTGAAGTATTACCTCACAGTTAAAATGCTTTGGGGATGATTTTACGATAAAAATGCTGAACCACTGTTTATTCAGTACATCCTGTTTAGCTCCAATTATACTTGAAGAACCATTTTAGAAACAAAGGGAGGAAACGTTGAGCAGCAAATTGTGGCGTTGCTTTTTGTCTGAGGAGTTGTTTCCACTCAGTTAAGGGCTTAGCTTGATGGATGCTCCTCGTGCAGGTTGGCAACCGGTTTCTAAGTGCACCTGACAGCCACTTTGTTCTCCTTCACACACACACACGTGTGCACACACACATTTCGACTTTTGAGCACCACCACCTCCTCCTTCTCTGACAATGTGCAACTTCTATACCTAAGAGGTTACTCTCTTCTCGGCACATCTAGGTCATACGTTTGCTGCCACTTTGGTTTTCTGACTGACGGCGTGCGGCTCAGTGAAACAGCGACATGCAGACAGAGTGAAAATAAAACACCTTTTTAGATAAACTCACAAAAAGGGGAAACAGTAGCAGGGTGGTTAGCTGTATAGAAAGCCCTACAAAACTGGGAAAATGAGGCAATGTTTTGCTAAATTGACTCTTTTGAGCTTTACGTCATATTATAATGTTATTCCCTCATCAAAAACCCGCCTGGAGTGTTGCCTTGATTATTTCATGCGGGTTTGAGAAGCCTTTAGTCTCCATGGGAACCAATCAGCTGTACAAAACGCCTGGGTGGACCTAGCTCCGCCTTACACAGCAGCTCCTTCAGACTAGCCAGCAGCAATTAGCTGCTAAAGGAGGCTAAAAGGATTTTATCACTTCGTGAGGTTAGAATTTGAAATATGTAATCATATGATGCAGAATCTACAATAGATAAGACAACTTTAAAAATATCTATTATGGTCTAAACACAATTCTTATGACAGACTGGATTATATAGTTTTTCTCTTCTCACCCTGTTTATTAACCCAGAAAGTACGTAAAGTCCCTGCTTATTATTTTCTGTGGAACCTAACTCCAAATTATTGATGGAAAGTTTGTCTATTTGTGTATTTTTTTCAGAGAACATTTCTAAAATTTTAAAAAGAAAATGCAGCTAAAATAAGTAGCCTCAGAGCTACTTGGCTAGCATCTGCATGGGACTAGTGGGGCGTTCACACCGAACGCATCAGACGCTTCGGGTCCGACGCTTCGGGGTCCGACGCTTCGGGGTCCGACGCTTCGGGTCCGACGCTTCGGGGTCCGACGCTTCGGTTCCGACGCTTCGGGGTCCGACGCTTCGTGTCCGACGCTTCGGGTCCGACGCTTCGGGTTCGACGCTTCGGGTCCGACGCTTCGGGTTCGACGCGTGTGCACTTTGAAGTCAGACACTTGACATTTTTTGCTCTCGACAGCGTTGAGAGGAAACTCCTTGGCATGCATGTCCTTCAAACTCTTCCACCGTCTCCTGCATATTTGTCTAAATAAATACATCATTTATTTAATGTGACTCAACATTTTTGCTGGACGGATTCGAATAGCTCAAATGTGGGGAAATATTTTCAAACTTACCCAACATTCCAACTTCCTCGCGGATCCTCATCCATGTCAGGTCCTTTCTCTTCCTGTCATAACTTGATTGGTCGTAGATTAGAGGACGAGAGCAAACGGCAACATTCAGTTTACCCACCATAGTTTTATTTTTTTTTCTGAGAAAATGCACCAGTAGGTGCTGGTTGATGCTCCGCGTTGAGCAGCGAAGGTTCAGATTTTTCAACTTCAGCGTCGGACGATGAAACGTGTCATCGACGCTCCTCCACACAGACTTTGAATGTAAACCTGACGCTCAAATTGCGTTTTGTGAATGCAACATTAGACCCGTCGTTTTTTGTGTAAGGAATTAAATGTTGTTGCTTTTCCATCAAGCCCACATCTTCCAGTTGCTGAAATGTTACTTTTTAATCACCTTTCAGCAAACATGTATCGTATCTGGAGATTAGAGACAGCAACTATAAACTACTTACATTAACCGATTCAATAAATGCAAGAATATGAATGTTTTGTCGTTTAACAGTCAATTTATATCTGGGACATTTGCATGTAGAAACTATTTTCTTGTAGCAAACAAAGGAAGTTGAAATAATTGGTTCTTAACCAGATGAGCCCATAATAAAAGATTTTAATTTCCAACAAATTAGTCCTTGATTTACATGATATCATTGCAAGAAGCTTTGAATGGATGAGATTTTAATGAAAGCCAAAGACAGTTTGATGCCATTGAGAGGTGGATGTCAGAGAAAATAAGAAGATAAAAAAAATCTATAATTTTTGACTAAAAGTTGAAGTTTTTAATAAAATATTACAGGTTGAACTCGTTCTGAAAACTACAGCTTCTTTCTCTGCCTTCTCCCTTCGCTCTGAGTGATTTTATGGAGCCGAAGATGATATGATGAGCATTGATGGATGAAATTAAGCTGAAATAAATTGCAGGAGGCACTTTCGGTAAATATGTGCGTCTGTGCTGACAAATAGAACCCATCCCAGTTTTATCAAAAGCCTGAGGGAGTTATACGATGAAGCCTTTGTTATTATGCTCGTGTGTGGCTTCTTCTTCTTTTATTTCTCATATAAGGTATTCTTCTTTGAAAGGTGAACAGCCTGTGGGGAGAAAGTTGTTAAGATGCAGTTTAAGGTAAAAAATCTGACAAAAGGACGTTATAGATTCTCTGCTTTTTGTTGTTGAGAGTTAAAGAGAAATTTGCTTCCCATCTCTGTGGTCTTTTTCTGTTTCACCGCCTGCTTCAAAAAGCTTTTCAAACCACAAAACCAGCCCTTAAATTTAACTTAACGGTTTAATTATCAGAACAGCGACTTTATTTTGCCCTTTTTGTTGTATTTATGTGACAAATGGAAGATATTTAATTATATTGTAGCGCTAAAAGTGAAACAAGGACATTAAATTAGGTTTGGCTTTAAATTTGAATCATTAAAAGGTAAGAAAAAGTAGCTTTTAGTTATTTATATTCACTGCTCTCTGCACCCAATTTTATGATTCAATCTAAGATTCTAACTGAGCAAAAACACAGATTTATAATATTTATGAGTCTCATTTTCATGTACTAAAAGTATTTTTAAATTCTTAGGTGTGAAGCAATAAAATGTTGTTTTTGGGATCCATCTGTCTTTGTTCTTATTCTGTCAGTAATAAACTTTAAATCTGGAAGGCGTATCAAATAATTAAAGACGCAGGAACACAAATATTTGTTTTTTTTCTCAACATTTCTTTTGCCACCACAAATAAAAACATATCCATGTTTTTATTCAAGTCAGCTCCTCAAAATGTTTTTTACTGAAGATGTTTTATTGTTGCAAGTATTAAGATAAAAATACATTCACTTCAGAGTAAAAAGCAAGAGTGTCTTGCTTTTTACTCTGACCTGACATGGATTCACACGTGTGAATGTTTCATTTAAGAGTGCTTTAAACCTCTAAAGATGGATACAAAAGAATATTTTTATTTTAACCTGTAAGACATGCCTAATAGATTCTCTTGGTTACCAAAGAATCTGACTTTTTGTGGATAAAATCCGAGCTAATCAGAATTGTACCTCATCCCATCCTGCTACTTTTCTGCATGCTAACGCCTACCTGCACTAAAATAGTCATTTCCTTTGCAGGTGAAGACGACCGTCTGGCTCTGAAAGGCAAGGTTACGGTTGGAGACCTCTTTCGAAAAGAATTCAAGGTTCATGACCCAAACGCCAAATGGATCAGCAGTAAGTTGCTCTTATTAATCTTTATTAATAAGTGATAGGTTAGATAATCCTGTGGCTCCTTCAAAGCCAAAAATGAAACGCTTCTCATTAAGAATGAGAATAAAAAATGAGTTCTTCAGAAGATTTTCTGCTGGTTCTTATGGCTCAAAGCAGCTCTTTGACAGAGACAACCTTCACATTTAAAACTATTTAACACATAAAAGAAGGTCAACAGAAATAGTAAACGAGGTGGGAGGGGTTCTTCAGTTGAGCAGCCAAGAGTTGGGTTGTTTTAATGGCCTCATTAATTATGCAATGAGTTTTGTTTTATGTTTGGTAGTAAAGTGGCTGAGCCACCAGGAAATGTTGAAGGTGGATTGATTCAGTAAGTGATTTGTAGGCCACAGTTAAAATGTCCTCAGTGATATAAAAGCTTTGGAGTTTCCTCACCAAGTGGAGGCGCTATTGTGGGATGAATTGTGTAAAATTCACATTTTGCAGGTGTTTGTTCTTCTATTTGGGTTTCTACTCCTTCTAAAAACAACTCAAACACTTAAAAACAAAAAACTTCCCAGTCATCTTTTTGGAAGCAAGTTCATGTTTTTTGGTGTCTGGAAAATGAGGCATTTTGAAAACCTCTGGAATATAAC
>NW_015112690.1:501822-527964 GCF_001443285.1 Poecilia latipinna | reverse complement strand
ACGCCCCGTTACCTAGCAACCCCAGCTGAGTTCCAGCATGTTTGATCAGCTGGTTTTACCGCTGTACAGTGGCTGCTGGAAAAGACAAGTGTTTTGTTGCTGACTTACCATTCAGAAACCATTTGCTGCATACTTACTGGTTGTGCAGGAGGCTCCACTTCTGCTTTTCAAAGATGTACGGTTGTATAATTGCGCATCTGTTTGCTGCCATTTTCATGTGTGAGTGTTAAACACTGAGTTAGAGGCGTGGCTAGCAGCGGCTTATTTGTATTTAAAGTGACAAGAGGCTCTGAAAGTTGGAAAATAAAAGATAGTATGCGTTAGGGCTGTGTAATAATATCGATTTTGCGATGTATATCGATATTTTCTTTCCTAGAAAAAAATCGATATTCATCCACAAGTATCGTAACATCCAACTGTCACCTTGCTCACTCACTGCTTGCTTTGCTGGGAGAGTGATTAGGTCATCAGGCTTAGAGCGATTCCTTCAGATGTTAAGTGTCAAGGTTAAAAAGGTATCAAACTATTCAGAGCAGGGTACTTGGTGCGCTTTATTTACTTTACAAATTCATGTAAGCTACAGTTTGTACTGTTTCAATTAAAATAAATATGTTTTCTCACCACTTTTTTGATTCATTTTGTCCAGCTGTCGACTTTAAGTCTGTGTCCATGTCCAACCAGAGCCAGGTATTGTGTAGTTGGTGCTTTTAATCAGTTTTCAGTTAAATTAATTCAGTCCAACTCTATAACAGTCACAAAATGTCACCAAAATCATTCTGTCCCTCTAAAATCTTTCAGAAAATCGCCAAAATTGTATTGTTTGCTGAATATCACAATATATATCGTATCGTGAGCAGAATATCGCGTATCGTATCGTGAGATTATTGTATCACTACAGCCCTATTTTGCGTCTGGATGTTTCTTTTGGTTCATATCACACATATTGATGAACGCATGGTGGACCGGTATCGACCCAAACTCTCGCCCATTGAGTGTTGCAGTTTTCTGCCAGTTTTAGATGTCTCTGGTCCTACAAAGCTCATCCAGCTGGTTCAACTACCTCCTCTGCATGTAATAAAGTTCTGCTAATGAGCCACTGCAAATAAAACTTACAGCATAGCATTTGACTTTCAGCACAGCTACTTTAAGGAAACAAGTGGGAGCAGACATTATGTGGATACAAGAAAAACGGCAAACAAAAAGTTTGATGCATCACCGGAAAAGTTTTAGCTTACCAGCTCCTTAAGTCTTGCAACACAGTAACACAATCGTAATACAACAATCAACAAATCTTCCATCTGCTTCTGTTTGTTTTTTGCGAATTGCCACTTCTCTGCCGCACCTCCAGCTGGTGTGCGTCCTCTAATCCGTCCCCTAAAAACAGAAATCATGGCACTCCGCATCCATAATGCTCACTGCACATTGTCTGAGTGAATGCAGCCCTGCTCTCGCCCCTCAACGTGGCATCTTGAGTCACAGCTGCATCCTCATTAGGAAACATCAAGGAAATAAACACAGGATGAGTCTGTTTACATCCATGCACGACTCAAACTCGCTCACAGCACGACTGCCGTTTTACTTAGTTACAATCCAGAAGCGTTGGCTGCTAAATGTTTAATTGAACTTAACAAGAAGTTAGAAAAAGAGGAAAAATGTCAATCAACAATGTCAGTTTTAGAGTCAAAGTGGTATCAGCTGAGTCCAATGCTGCAAAAACTACAATGTTATTTACAAGTTGTTGTTTTTTAAGTTGTGTTCAGGTTTGAAGTCAGGAGAAAGTTGATGAACTGTAAAAAAATAAAAATTAAAAAGTGACACTGAGCAAAAGATAGGTGAGAAAATTGCCAAAAGTTGCCAGACATTGAAGACAATACTTATATGCATAATGCAACTCTTAAACTGAAGAAGTGGAAATATCTTACAGCTGTAGCTTGGACATTTAGCAAACCAGCACCTTTACTACGGATTTAGAAGCGCTCTGTGGTTAGTCACTGCAGAAGTAAATATCTCAAAAACTAATTCAAAAAGCTAAAATTTGGTGCCGTTCAGATAAACGCTTTATCTGAATGCATTTATTGTTACTGTGTGGTACATTTCTAACAACTGTGTTGTTAGTAGCTTTATCACAATACAATGTTAAATTGATGGATTTTCATGCCAATATAATGGTTCTTGACATCACAAAGTCTCTTATAATTAATTTTGATTCAATTCACATCTGCAATCAGGATGATGCAATGTCATACATCCAGAATCATTTTCATACAGCTCTGGGAAAGTGATCAGGTTTTCTAATTTACTCTTACAGGCTTGAGTAAAATGAATATTATAATTTTATTGTATGAGCTACTGACAACATGTCTGAAATTCCAAGCAAAAATTTTGTATTTATTTGCAGAAAATGAGAAATGGTCAAAATAACAAAAATGATTCTGAGCTTTCTTACCTCAAATAATGCAAAACCCCCAAAAAACTATAAGTTCATGTTCATTTAGAAACAACAATACTATGATTTAACTCAGGAAGAGTTCAGGAATCAATGTTTGGTGGAAGGTTTGCAATGGGGTTCAGTGCAGTGGGCTCCTCATTTGTTCTAGAGCTGTATATCAACTTACTATGAGAAACTTTATGCTCACAAACAACACCTACAGCCTACAGTCTGGCTGTTGACTCCCTGTTCAAACTGTCTGCCTCATAATTTCTTTCCAGTAGAGAAACTGCTGAGGGGGAAGGAAGAGATCACGTTTATACTTTCATAAAATGATTTCTGCATAGTTGATCTTTATGAATCTGTTTTTTTTACGTTTACTTTCTCTTTTTCACCACACATCCATCTGACTTGCTAGAAAACTGACTTTAGACTTGAAACAATCTGCTATTCATAGCAATTAGCAGCAGCGCTCTCCTGTTGCATGCGCTACACCATTAAGATGTTTTTTTCTTTGTTTCACACCCTTAAAACATCTGAATCGTGGTTAAATTTACCATGTCATTCACTGTTCAGCGTCTGATTTCTCTCTGTTATTCTGAACCACATTTCCCCCACATGCTTCAGTAGCTGCTTCATAACCTGGAACTACAACACTAATTTTTCTTAACTTCCTAATGTCGACGCTGTTCCGATCCATCAAACGCTTTGTCTTTTATTAATGCTGAGACGGTAAGAGAAACACATCTCCTCTCTGTATCGCAGCGTCTCAGAAACCTGGTTTGTTTCCTCCCAGCTGCAGTTTGACCTTAAAGAAAGTGATCAAACATTTCCCCTTCCAGCTCATGTGAGTTGGCAGGAGCAGAGCATGTTAGCATGTAGCCATAAAGCTGAAACTTTGCATTAATTATATTAGTGACAGTAAAACAACACCATTCGAGGTAAATGTGTTTTTATCTGCAGACCCCCATATGTGCTGGGTGAAGAGATTCCCCTCATGCAGCTGATTTGTCGTTGTTGCAGGCTGTGACCCAAAGGGTGTAAACAAATCGATCATGCCTGGATGAGCACAGGAAGCTGCTATGCTACTGTACACATCTGGAGGACAACATCTGTTCCTCAGAATTACCAGTTAAACCAATGGAAAGAAAAAATTATATTTAATATTAGCAAAATTTCGGTACGGGACAAAAAAAAATACATTTGTTAAATAGAAATGAACTCGAACATTAAAAATAAATAACTTTTTGCATAATTATGGCTGCATTTCCAACAATTCCCAACGTATAAATGTTGTGAAAACATTTCTGTAACTGCTATTTACTTTAAGTTGATCACAGTGTGTGAAATAATTTGTTCTTGTGTTTTACTTAAGATTTTTTATAATGTTTTAGTCGTCTGCAATTTTTAATTACTACACACCTTTTGACAAGGTCTCTGAAAAAGCTTCCTGTAAAGTAATGGTTAAATAAAAATAAAAAAGCACATGCTCTGACTTCTCTCTGTTACCAGACATGCTAATATTTGTGTATATAAGTTTTTATACACCAAATATTAAGACCGATGAACCATTTTTCTTACTTTCTGAAGTCAAATCAAGTTTCTCTTGTTTTAGGTCAAATAGAATAAGCTAAATTATTTCTATTTGTTAAAATCCACAATAATGACAGAATATATCAGATTCATAATAATCATCCTATGTAAACTTCTGATTTTAAATACATTGATAAATAAATCACTCATTATTATTGTGGCATTTAGCAAATAGAAATAATTTTGATCATTAAATCAAGAGAAGTTAAACATCACAGTGAGTAAAAAATATGAATGTGTTTTTTTATTTGACGTATGTAAACTTCTGGTTTCAACTGTGAGAAAAACTGGAGTTATGTAAGATCATTATTAGTGAGAATAAATTCTGCTTTGCACTTAAAATTTTCTCTTGAACCAAAAATTGACCTGAGCTGATAAAAGACATGGTGACTGAAGGGGGTTTTACAGCCGTCCTCACACAGGAGCAATCTCTGAAAAACACTAGACCTCCCTGTTGAAAGCTCTTCAGCGCTTCGTCTTTTCTCTTCCTCCATGATATCAGTGTTTTTCTGCTGAATGATTAAGTGTGGCTCACAAAAAGGAGAGAAATGGGAGAGGGAGCTTTAGAGAGAGCCGTAAGCTGATTAGTTTGTCTCCGTTAGCTTTGCTTTTCTTTTTTTTTCCCAGAGATAAACCAACATCTGTGCTTTCAGGGCTGCGTCTTGGTTTAGCTACGAAGGCTCTTCTGGTTGGAGGTTGAAATTGATTTTTTTTTTTAAACCTTGTTTTGTTCGTTTTATGATTTCTTCTGAGACTCTCTCCATTTGTCAGTCAGTTCCCCAGAGACGGACTGAATATAACCTGGAGAGGCCATAATCATCGCTTATTGGGCCATTTTTCTGCACAGCCGCTTCATCAAGCCTTTTTCTATCCAAACAGACGCAAAACGTCGGTTATTTAATTGGTTTTTGTCATTAGTATGAAGTTGGTTGCTACTGAATCCATCCTCCTGTTTTAAAATGAAACTTTATGAATTTGCAGACTTGTGAAACCTTTTCATTCTACAAAGCTGCGTAATACACCTATCGCTTAAACAGTTTGCTTGATATTTTTTGACTTTTTCCTTTTTTTAGTTGCAGAAAAAATAAACTGCTTTTATTTTTAATTTAACTTACTGGAACACAAAGACAACTCTGAGCATAACTCACACCAAGGATGTTCATTCTTTCTCTTTGAGAGGATTATTCATTGATATCCAAAGAAAAGAAAACAGCTTTTTTATTTATTTCTTTTGCCTGTTGTACTGACTCATACCAAACCATGTACAATGTGCTGTTACACTCCTATTGCATGGACCCCGTATAACCTGTTGCAACAAGATGTTGAAGCTTTAAATGTTGTATCAAAGTTATTGAATCAGACCTGAACAGCATCAATTATTTACTTCTGAGGTACAGTTCTCTTAAAAGTACTGATTTCTTTGGTTTTTGCTTCATTGTCAAACCTAAATGCTTCAGATCAGAACAAATTGCAAACAAAATAACGGTGGTGACTCAAGTCGATGTAAGCTGCAGTTTTCAAATGACAGAGTCACTTATTAGAAGAGATAAGCTACCAAAACCAAGCTGGTTTTATGTCTGGCGGTCTAAATTGTCCTGTTTGTGTGTTTGCACTGTCAAACTAATCACTTTAAAATATATGTTCCCCTCCTCGCCTGTGGGGGCGCTGCACGAAGAACCACTGAAGGAAACGACATCTCCCTTCTTCACAAAATAAAAGCATGTCATATTTTTGAGTTTGTAGGATTTCTCTTTAGTCTTTGATAAAAGGCCATGAACCATTTCTCCCACTAGCAGATTGTTTTGGTTGTATTTACCCAGAATGCCCTGCGCTATAGTTCGCTTCTGCTTTTGGAGCAGTCTCCGGTCCGATTGGCATTCATATATGCATTCGAACTGCTCCAGAGTTCACTGAGGTTTTTATGCGGACCAGAGTTCACTTGTTTATCGCATTCATACCCAAAAGAACCAAACTTTATTGGCAAACAAACAGGCTGGTGTGAATGCTGCTTTAGTTTTGCTTTCTGAGTTTCTACTCATGTGATTTTTTCACTTCTTTTTTTTCCGCAGAGATCCTGGGTCACTTAGACAGGTTTCTGGCCTTCATAATTGATTATTTTCAAAACATCTTCAGTGTTTAAATGTGCTTTATAATCTGAAACATTAAAAAAAAAAAAGTAAATCTTCAAGACAGCAAATACTTTTTCAAAGAACAGTCTATAGCATCGATATTCTAATCACGTTTGGAAACCTTCACCAAGTCTGCCTGCCTTGGTTTGGTAATTGCACATTTAGCAGACACACTGATATCGCCCAGATGCCTGTTTTTGTAGCGCTCCATCTGAATCCGACACAGCGTCCCCATCCTTTTCAGCCCACCAAGGTGAAAGCTCTCCTCAGGGATGTGATGCCAGCTCCGCAGGCAGCTGTTTGCCATTTTAATGGCCATGCTCCTCTTGTTTGCCACTGCAGGAGTCCCTTTTTTCCCTCCTTAATGTTTGTTAAATATGATAAAGGGGGGAACCTTTTGAGAAGAAATGGACCGGTTGGGACAATGAAAAGGGCCGTTATTATGACTCCAGGCAGGAATTATGGCTGTGATTAAGGAGGGCGAAACGTGTTTGTTTTGTCGTTATGTATAATAGATTTACAGCCGACACAGAGCCTCTTGTTTCGGTTTATTAAAATGGATTCAGTTTGGAGGCACTTGGCAAGTTGTAGGGCTGGACAATATGGCTGAAAAACTTGTCACGACATAAGCGTTTTATATCAGTGTCAATAATTATTGATTGGCTTTTTGTTGTTTGGTTTTATCCACAGTTTTCATTCCACACCATTTTTTGTTTTTATTTTTAAGCAGTTTTGAGGCACAGAGATGGAACATGAAACTGCTGCTGCGGCAGTTACTCAACACGTTGTTCCTAGGTAACCAGAAGGGAACTTGGAACTGCTTGTTACTCAACAGGTTGTTGCTAGGTAACCAGAAGGGAACTTGGAACTGCTTGTTACTCAACAGATTGTTGCTAGGTAACCAGAAGGGAACTTGGAACTGCTTGTTACTCAACAGGTTGTTGCTAGGTAACCAAAAGGGAACTTGGAACTGCTGTTGCTCAACAAGTTGTTGCTAGGTAACCAAAGAGTTATGGTGCATTCACACCAAACTTGATTTGAGTGCCAGTCACATCTGGTTTCCATTTCAAATCTACGTGGAAACGCATCGCCGCACGTTTTACGCACCAGGCGCTGCGCAATCGAAGCGTCTTTGAGCGTCCGACGCTGGAGTTGAAAAAAATGTAACTATCGCTGCTGAATCCGGAGCATCAACCAATAAGAGAGACTCCGCTGTGTGATGCAGTGGCCTGTCATTGGTGTCCTGCCAGGAGATGGAGGCACCGATTAGCAGCAGGTCGGCAAACTGGGTTTTCATGCGTATATGATCTACAATGATTATTAGAAGTACAATGATTAGTATGAACACAAACAGTTTGATAGTTTTAATAATTGCCGCAAAATGTAATAATGTTACCACTTATTTGGCAGAAAGTATTGCCAGGATTTTATTACCGTTTGTGTCAATTATTACATAAAACGGTTTTAATGTCTTATTACATTTAAAGCTCAGTTATATTACATTATTACGTAATGCAGCTTCTCTATTAATTATTTAGTGAGTGTCACAGGGTGAGAAATACTAAAGTTTATTTTTATGACACCTCAATCTAAAATGACTTTTTGGCACAAAGGGAAATTTATTTCGTCTTTCAAGGAAGCGAGGAAGTCTTCTGACAGCTGTGAAGTTCCTTGTTGTTCAGTCATAAGAACCCGGAGAGGAGGAAGACAAATCTGATCTCAGGAGTTGTGTGTCTGTGTGTATCTCATGGTAAATTTATCAGCTTCTTTGCTCTAAAGCTGCGAACGTCAAGACACAACATCTGAAGAGTTGGGTGTTACCTTTGATCCAAGTTTGAGCTGCAAAGACGTTGCTAAAAATAGTCAACGTTCTCCTGCTGACACAGATTTTATACAAAGGTTTTTATGAATATTGTACAGGCTGGATGGATGTGTCGTTTTTCAGCAAGTAATGGTCCGTCTTTTGAGTCTTTGCACGACAAAAGAGATGTTCCGCCCTCACCGGAGAACCGGGGCAGAATCTAAGGATGCAGAACCTCTGGGCCGGACAGGAACCTTTAGCTCCGTGTTTCTTACCAGCGTTTTGTTTCAGAGGCTTTCTGGGAACCTCTGGATTCCTGTTCGTCTTTCTTCCCTCCCTTCTACGCTTCACTGTGTTCCTCCTTTATTTTTTCACTGTGTCCCTCCATTCTTTCTTTCTTATATTTTATTTATTTATTCCATTTGTTTCCTGCTGTTATTTTGTCCTTTGTCTTCTGTCCTTTTTCATCCTTTCTTTCATTCTTTGTTTCAACCTTTCATCCTTCCTTTCATCCTATATTTAATCCATTTCATCCTGTTCCTTTTTTCTTTCTTTTGTTCTTTTATCCTGTCTTTTATCATTCCTTTTATCATTTCTTTTGTTGTTTGAACCTTCCTTTCATCCTTTTGTTCTTTGTCATTCATTTCATCTTATCTTTTATCCTTCATTTTTTTGTTCTTTCAACCATCCTTTCATCTGTTCATCCTTTCTTTCATCCTTTCTGTCATCCATTCATCCTATTCCTTTTTTCTTTCTTGTGTTCTTTTATCCTGTCTTTCATCCTGTCTTTTGCTGTTCCTTTTATCCTTTCTTTTGTTGTTTAAACCTTCCTTTCATCCTTTCTGTCATCCATTTCATACTGTCTTTTGTTCTTTCATCACTTACTGTTTCTTTCAACCTTCCTTTTGTCCTGTCATCCTTTATTTTACCATTTCTCTGTTATTTTCTCTCCTTCATTCCTTCTTCCTTCCTCTTTCCTTCAATACTTTTGTTAATTTCTTTCACTTTAAATTACAGCAGAAGTTATTTTTAAGTATTAGCTCATGTACAAATGACTGCCACACCTTTCAGATTTTTTTGGAAACACTTTTTAAAACTTCATTAACTTCACAGTCATGTTCCACTTTGTGCTGCTTTGTCACTTAAACATCCAGCTACAATCCCAAGGCGTTCATACATAAATGCGTTTGCTCCATGCAGGATAACTGATCGATCTTCACCCGACTGTACGGCTGTAAACCTATAGCTCTGAAATTAGACGATCAATTCAGCAATTAACTTTGCTCTTGTCGAGCTGTTATTGGAAAAAAAAAATCTGTTATTATTCTGCTCACACTCTGCAACAATCTGCTTATGTTTTCATTTCAGCTGTACAGTATTGTTTTAAATTTACTCTTTCAATGAGCTTTCAGCTGCAGAACAGAACCAGCACTCGGTTTGTTGCACATCTTATTTAGCAAAATGCAGTTATGCATTTACAGATTTAAATTTATAATCCAATTTAATTTCTTCACATCCCTGTAAGGTACTTTCAGTTGAAGTGTTTTTATAAACTCATCTTTCTTTCATCAATATTGAGATAAAATATGTTTATGTGCTAGAAAACTTTAAATTATTTGAAGTATTTTTCTGAGAAAAACAAACTAAATAACCAAAACTGAGGAACCTCCTTCTGTTTCCAACTCCTCAGCAAGGAAAGCGGCTATTGGCTGACTTAAGGCTCCCACATACTCGGGCGTACTTCAGTCCGCCGGACATTTCCGCGCACACATACATTTTTATGACCGTGTACTCTAACATCAGGTACTTATTTAACATCAGTACCTTCCGAACACCGGCAGGAACTGATGATCTTAAATGACCAACTATAATTTCTTCTCATGATTTGAAACAATGAGATCTTGTACAGGATTTGATGGAGAAGCCCACGCTCGCATTGTGGTTTATATTGTCATTATTGCAGCTATAATTGTTATTTTACACGCAGCAGCCCCGCTAATGATCTCCATTAGGCACACATGCATGTTTTCTCCGAGTGCATTGATTAGTTTCAAAGCAGAGTTGTGGCGCACAAACTCAGAGAGATTAAAACGAGCGACCGTAGGAGCGTAAACAGCTGACATGAAGGTCACCTCACTGGTTGTGAGGTAAATCAATTATGCTGCGTTTAAGGACTAATAGCAAGTAGAGGCTGTGAACGCATGAAATCCATTTTATGGTTTGTTTGAATGTTGTGGCTGGCAGGTTTTGCCTAAATGTTTGCTCTCATGCTGTGCTATAAATGTTGCATTTTCCAGTACGGTTAAAGGAGGTTGGAACCCGAGAAGGCATTAAACACTGAGATTTTAGCTGTCTGCATAAGTGATGAATGATGTGCAGTGATGCTTTAAAGTGCTTTCGCAGTGTGTGGTGACTTTTACAACAATAACTTTAGCTAAATGATTAAAGCAACTGTTCAGTACATGAGGTTGGAGAAGGTTTAGCCTGTTCCTCTGCAGTCTGTGTTTTCACCCCTAATAGAGACGTTTTCTGAACATTTTAATTACAGTTTTAACTCAAAGACAATGATGCCAACTCTAAATGGCTTCTGCCTGTCTAAAAGTCATTAAATGACATCATTAGCTAATTTCCATAATGGGCTATTTGCAGCATTTTTGGTGCAGATGGATGGTTTATTTCCCAAACGATTTTCACTGACAAATTACAATCTAATCAAGAAGAAAATGTTAGAAACAACACAAAGTATGTCTTTTTTATTTTATCTTTTTTTTTTTTTCAATTTTATAGAAAATAGGATCTTCATTGATTTTTAATCAAAACCAGATTTGGGCACTTATTTGTCAAAGTTAGCTAATTACAGCAAGAGTTGGGGAGGAAGAAAACTCCACTTCCTTTTTGATGAGAATAGCCAAGAAATAAAAAATTAATACCCAGATAATGCAAGAGAAAAAAAAAATCAAGAAATTGTATGTCTGTCAGACCAAAATACAAAACCCAGTTTTTATGTTTCAGTCTTATAATTAATATTAAAATAAAGAAATACTTAGTTCTATAAATTATATCAACCTTTTAAAAATAAATGACACCTGAATTCTCCTCTGCTTGCTGATTTCACTCTTATTAAGGAAGTAAAATGTTGGGATATTGCAGTGAATCATGAAGCAGCGTTTAGTCTTCGGCTGCTGTATTGAAAATGAATATTTTCTTTTTAAATATTGTCAGGTTGAATTTTTAGCATGACGACAGCGATATTAGGAGATTATTATCCTGCTGGTGGACCGTTATGTCGTCATGTTTTGACCACTCAGCTGTAAATGTGAAGAGTCTGGATTCAGAGATTTTCTCAATAAGCCATTCAGCCATCGTCCTTTCACACTTTGAGTCGTTACCCACGACTTGGCAAAGTTGTGACACATTTGAATATGTAGTAATTAAACTGACAACCACACCAAGTCAATCTAAAGAAGATCTCTGCTGAGTCATTTGGCTTCAAAACCCAATCATAAATTAAAAACCTCTCAAGTTGTTTGCTGTGTCATCATTGCATGAAAATGAACGTCTCAGACAGAAACCTCTGAAATTAAATATTTTTCTTCACCTCTTCATTATTAAGTTAGAAGTTTTTAAGGTTTTACTGTTGGAATTTGTTAAAAAGATGTTTTATCGTATATAACTGTAATACTGGATCATTCTGAGCAGTGCAGAAACTGTGAAGCCCCCGCTGTAGATGAAAGCGGTGTTTCTGTTTCAAGCTGCTTATTTGCGGGACCCCGACGCAGAAAGTCTGAAGAGAAGAGGCTCATCTTTGATCACTCTGCTGATCTCACCGAGGTGCCTCAATACGTTACTATTTTATTCCACAAACTCACTTTAAACCATGCATACCTCTAAGAAAGCGGCGAAGTGGGGTCGGAGGGAAGCTGCAACTTTTTTAGGGTACAGAAGATCCAAGTGAATTAACTAATGACAGGAAAATCATTTGGATTTTGCGCTGAAAATAAAACAACTCGGCTCAGAGAGAGACTAATGAAGGAAAAAGTCTGCAGTGATTGACATTTCAGATCAAAACAAATGCCTTCCTGTGTGAAAACCGGCCAGCTGCAGCTCGGTTTCGCTGTGGGTGGTTTTGTTTTGTCAGCAAGTTCAGATTCAAGTTTGGGTTTTTTTCTGCTCATTTGTTTGGCCCATCATTCACTTGTTATTCTGCTCATTTGTCAGGTCTGTTGAAGACGAAATCCAGGCTCCAACGATGCAGCATGTAGCGCTTTGCAACTGGGAAATGTGCAAAGGAAATTTCCTTTTACGAGGAAGAAAATGACTATTAATACGAGAGGTGGATTGTTAATTAAAATGCAGTTTAAATTTTTATGAACCAATATTTCACAGCCCATATAAGCCGGCGGCTGCAACGTTCCCGCACTGTGGGACTGAAACTATTCGTCTTCGGCAACAACTTGTGCCACTTCCATCAAACCGGCCATCATCCGCAGCTGTGGGCAGGGACAAATGACCCGGAACTGACAAGAAAAATCTCATTTCATCCAGAACTTAACACCCTGGCCCGGCTCACCTCTCAGCTAACGGCACAGCTTACAGAAACTGGCTATTTCAATCAGAGTACTGTGTAATCACATGATGGTGGTTTATGTGGATGGTACGCTTTGGGATTAGGGACCCTAAAGTAGTAATTCACCAACAGCCTGTTTCTTTGTTGTAGATTTCTGTCATTTCCATTGGTGGGGGATGTTTCTGACAGGTCTGTTTCCACAGTCCAGTTTATTATTCCAAGTCGGACATTTAAAATTTTAGCTTCAGGTGACACTTACTTGGAGCTTTAAGAAAGTCTTTCTCCCTTCCAGGTGTCTGCCGCTTTGACATTTTGGTTCCATTAAATGTTTCAGACGTTCAAATGACTTTTAACCTCAGACAGCAATAACCCACATAAATACAACTCCACACCAATTTGGTCCTATGAGAAAACATCATTGTCCACTGGTTAAATAATGAGTCAATTGTGAATTTCACTCCCTCTACCTGACTTTTGTCCGACTTGTTGGGTCAAACACTTACAAAACTGAAATCTGTCTGACAACATGGAGTAGACAGAAGAACCCATATCTAATTAAAAACATAAATGTGAAAGAAAGTCTGTATAGGAATGATTACGGATTCGTTGTTTGTACTTTCTGACTGCAGTGAAACATACAGAGAATTGCTCTTCAGAAATGACTTCTCCCCATGAGTAGTTGAGCTATTATTCCCAAAAACACAATAACACCTCCAGGAAGTCCCAAAATTACTCAGACTGTCATCTAAAGCACTGCAGGCCTCGCTTGCATTAATTAATTCAACTAAAAGAAAGAGACGCTGCCAAAATGGCCTCTATGGTAGAGATCTAAGGTCAAAACGACTGCTTACCTAACAAAACAGAGAACAGTTTCACTTTTAGAGTGTAGTCAATAGCAGTAGTCAATAGAACAATCAATTCTGCTCTAGCAGAAAATCCTGAAGGAGAAAGTCTGGCCAAGAACATTCAAGTCATTCAGGACAAAGAGTCGAAGCACAGCAGGACCTCGACCTACAATCAAAACCAATATAAATTAAAGGCTCTGGTCTGGGCTCATCTGACCAGAACCTTTAACTGACCATTCTTGCTGGAAAACTCAACTGTGACTGAAGAGAAATGTAAGAGACAGACTTCCTGTTGTCACAAACACTTGATTTTAGTTGTTGCTAATGGTGGCACATCCAGGTATAATTTTAGGAGCCAATGTCTTTTTTGACAGAGCCAGGTTAGTTTTAAGAACTTCCTTGTTTCCAGAATTTGAAAACTGTTTTAATTTTACTCACATCATATCTGTTTGATCGTCTTAAACCAAAGATGGCAACTTGAGTTTGAGACTCTGATTCAATGAATGTATGAATGAATGACTTCAGATTGGACTTGGATAGATTAGAGTTCTTTCACACTTGATAGTCGGGTAAACTCGGTTTGATTGGGGACCAAAATTGCAACTTTTCTTACATTTTCAACTGGCGTGGTTTGCTTTCACGTTGCACTGTGTCAAACACTCCAAACTCTTTACGCAACCTGCTGAGTGGTTGTTTTTACCCAGAATGCCCTGTGTTATAGTCTGCTACCTGCTTTTGGAGCGGTCTCCGGTCCGCTTGACATTCACATATGCATTTTGAACCCTTGTACCGCAGCGGAGTTCACTTCAAGCAACCCAAGACCTCAGTTTGTAGGCCAGAGTTTGCTTTTTTGGTCTGCATCAGAGTTGAGCCGGACTTTCTGGGCCAACAGACTAAAGCAAACTAAAGACTCGAGATGTGACTTGGGCTCATAAATGACAAAAAGTGCAGGTTTAACTTCCTAATCTTCAGCAGTATAGAGTTAGAGAGGCAGTAGATGTCATAGATTTGATGAAATGAAGCTTATTTCATTGGTCAGACACAATGACCAATGACCATTTTATTGGAAATGGTCATTTTCCAGTGCATTTTGAATGCATGTGGTCATTGGTCATTGGTCAATGACCAAATAACTGGTCACTGTCATTTCACTGGTCATTGTGTCTGATGACCAATGACCATAAGACACAGTGAAGTTTTCCAACTCCATGACTTCATATGGAGTTGGAAAACTGATATGAACGTTTCCCTCTGAAGGAAAACCGTACCGTTTTATCGCCCACTGTTTGGTGAATCAAGCTTCTAATGAGTAAAAGTTATGATTTCTAAATTTCTGACTTACCAGTCACCAGTCTGAGTTGGTGAAGTTAAGAATCGGCAGGTCACAACGATGCCTCAGTTAACCTTTGAGCGTATGCACTTGTTTTAGGACGGCAGGATCATCAGTTTTGAACTGTGCCTTTACAGAGCTACATCACTACAACCAGTCTTAACAAATTCCAGCTTTCCTGTTTTATCCACCCTATCTTTGTGAGTCTCTGTGTGCCTCCTTTTCTCCACCCCCCTGCCTGGATCTTCCCCCTGCCTCCCCGCCGTGAGGGTGGGTAAGGGCTGCGCCCAGGGCAGGATGCTGAATTAATAAGACATACTGCTATGAAAGGTATAGATCAGAGTGGAAAACAGCGCCCTGGGCTGATGCACAGCGACTGAAGGTGGAAGAGAAGGGAACAAAGACGAAGAGAGAGGGCGAAGGGAAGATGCAATGCCTCAAACTGCATGGGAATCTGAAAAGGGAGAAAACAAAGAGTTGAAAAGGTGAAGGAGGGACGACGAGGTCAAAAATGATCAGCTCAGTGGGAGAGCTTATCTTTAGATAATGATGGTGGGAATTTGAGATGTTTTCTCCAAATTTCTTTGTTTTAAGTTGTGTGATCACAGAAAAAGGCAAGAAGTTTGGATTTTAATTCACAACTCAACTCCGTAAATCAAATCGATTCTTCTGTGAGCGTATCGTTTTAGGTTTCATTAATCCTAGCCCCAAGGTTCTGGCAGTAGAGCTAAATCATTAAAGTACAACTAATTTCTTTTTAGTCTGAAGACGAGAGCTGCTTGGTTCTTGATATAATCTAATATTCTACATTTCTTACTCTAAAGTATCCAGATATTTCCTATTATTCTGATATTTAGTAAAAAAAAAAAAAAACTCAGCACATGCCAATAAAATGACAAAAAATGACATTTTCCACAAATGTTTGTTGTTTTTTGTTAAAATGAAGAGACGTATGTTTCATCATTAGGTCTACGATATAATGATGTTGTCAGATAAAAGACCTCATATATTATGTTTTCAATATTTTAGAGCTTTAAATCAATAGTTCCCAAGCATTTTCATTTTCCCCCCATTTTTATTTTCTTTTATTGATTTTGCCGCTTTTTCACCCAATTTCAGTACATTAACTGACCATTTGCAGGTATACGTGGAAGCGGATAGTGTTGCACAGTAGAGGGAACATAAATGAGTCCATTTTCCATCCTTGTTTAGTTTGCCAGGTGTTTTTAACAAGGGGACAAAAGCTGTTGAGAGGACGTTTGGTTGTGCGGATCTAAAACTGTCTAAAAGTGCTATCGCCAGCACGTTCTGCATTAAAGCCATTGTGATGGTAATTCTGTCACCCCTAATGGACAATTAGATATGCTAGCAGATAGAAAGCACTCCGCATAACAATCTCTGGGTTCTAATTACCTCACCAAATGGCGTGGTTGTTCATGTTTCTGTGGATCACAAGAGCAATAAGACACGGGAGCAGGGGTAGATTGAAGGTTAAAGGGGGCAGTTGCCATATTAAACGTGTCCTTCGCTGATAAAGGCCTGATGGATGAAGAGCTGCACCAATGTTCATACAACTGTCAAATAATGGCTCCTCTCAAGGATTTCTTTTAGTGGCTTGAAATCGGTGCTTTGCCTTTCTGTCACAAGAGAAAACTGAATCTGCAAAAAACACACAAAATCTTAGTAATTTTGGTCTTTTTCTAGAATAAGACAAAACTAGTTTACAAGTAACTTTTCAACATACAGTATGAGCTTGATTTTAGTCAGTAATTTCTTAATATGGAATAAAAATACTTATTTTACTAAGTACAAGACATTTTGTTAAGGAAGGTTGGTGGCATTTTTTTTGGCTCTAGTGGCCAAATTTGATAGTTAATTGACAGGAAAGTGGGCAATGAGAGAGGGGAAGACACGCAGTAAAGGTCGCCAAGGCCGGGAATCGAACCTGCGACAGCCACGTCTAGGACTGAGGCCTCCATATGTGGGCTGTGCTCAACCCCTGCACCACCACTGCACATTGGTGGCATTAGCCAACTGTCACTCTTTGGTTACCTAGCAACTCACTCATTCTGTGGTTACCTAGCAACAACATGTTGAGTAACTAGTGCAGCAGCAGTTTAAAGTTCTGCCACTCTGCCTCATAACTGCTTAAAAACAATAAAAAAATTCTGGAGTGAAAGCTGAAACCAGCTTGGCAGTATTACAAATATTTAAATCAAAAACTGATTAATAATTAACAATATTGACTGATGCATTTTTCAGACATATCGTCCAGCCCTAATGTATAATAAATCTAAAGTCTTGACTTTTGTGTCTATATCTTTGTGAAGGGAGAAAAATTGTTTGCTGTTTAATAAAAGATGGTTTACTGAGCTTTTCCTCCACTATCTCGTTTGATTAAATGTTTTTAATAACTTTACCCTCATTCCTCATCGCCCTGTCTCCTCTTCTTCACAGGTAATGAGTTGCTGTACCGCAACCGAGACGGCGACGTCGTCAAGTACAACGTCGACACCGACGAGCAAACTGTCTTGGTCCAAAACAAGAAATTTGTAAGTCACCCTTTTTCTGCTTTTTTCCAGTATTATCATAATAATGACAAGACAGTTCTGCTGACGGTGGAAGGCCTTAAATTAAATCCTAGCTCTTCTTCTTTGGGTCAGCAGATCCAACCTCCTGCAGCTCCTTCTATTGGAAAATTTAATCAAACCATGCATCATGTTTTAGTGAAATGTGATTCGAATATGTGGGCAGACGTCAAGATAGAGATGCAATAACATTATATCAGCAATCATACTGGCGAAGCGCAAGTGCAAAGATTAATGCAACCCCCATTTACGTCTGAAGCAAGACAATCTGTCAGACAGCTTTTAAGGACTGGTTTAATAAAAACAGCATGCATGGTTAGCGATGTGTGTTTCTGTTCTGAAATCTACGTCTGATTCACAGGAAATGTACAAAGCCAGCAGGTATGAGGTGTCCCCGGACTTGAAGCATGTGCTGCTGGCCTACAACGTCGCGCCGGTGAGCTTCTCATTTGTTTGCTTGTTTTTTGAATTGGCAAACTGACAGCCAAATATGTCAGGAGAGAGCGGAGAGAAGGTGGTGGGGGGAAGTAATCATGGCGAGGTGTGAAGGCTTGGCGCACACAGGCGAAGTGGGGGGTGGGGGGTGCCAGGTTTGGAGGGGCGAGCACAGCTGAGCGGAACTGCGGCGAGGGAGGCAGAAACACAAACAACCCCCTCGACGCCTCGCGGGGCTCACAGAGCCGCAGATGAGATCGACGGGCGAGAGCAGGAAGTATTGGCTGGGAATATATCATTTCTGTGAGGTTCTTGAATAAAGTGCCCCGCAACTGCACTGGATGATATGGATCAAAGCGCTTTCGCCTCCTAATATAGCTGCATCAGATATATTGAATCATTCACCTGCTTACCTGGTGTTCGCCTTCGTTCTGGCTTTATTCTCCTGCAGCCAGAGTGTTTGTTCCTGTTAGGCTCTGAAAGATGCCTGCAGATATATAATCTGCTGTTATTGCCTGAGATGAATAGAGAATATTATGACAAACTGGATGGTGTTGTGGTGTTTGTATTTGCATTTATTATCCAACTGAACTCCCCATCACTTTGATAGATGACAGTCATTCCTCCTGTATGCTCATTGAAGCGGCACACAGTCACATATCCGTGCTTTATTTCTCTGTAACGTGCAGGATGGATGTAATGCGCACCAAATAACGTGAGAGAATAGCAAGACGTGCGTAACTCTTCCAAATTACAATGTTAATGTTTTTATTACGGAAAGTGAACTCAGATTAGTAGATAATTAATGAATATATCCAAAACTACAAGAACAGTATCTGCATAATATCCTTATTAGAACTAATTCAATGCAACCCTCATTAAAATCAGTTCAATTGATAGTTTACCTGTATAGTTATGCAACATTTTATCAATGCTGGTGTGGAAATTATTTAGGAACTACAGTAAATTCACAGTTCAATGTAAGCAGATTTTTCTTTGGAACGTCACTCCAAATTATTTACATGAAATTTGCCTGTTTGGAGCTTTTTCTCCTAAAATAATTATAAGAAAACCAAAATCAATAGTGACAGTGCTATTTGACGTACTATTAGCTAATCCTGAGTTAGCATGTAATTCAGGACTTTTTTAGGCTGTAGATAAGAACTGCTGACTCAGACTATGGATACACAGTTTCCACTTTGTGTAGGTATGATTAATACGGTTTATTTGGTATGTGAGCTGTTATAATAGTCTGCTCTAAAGTTTTTAGATGAGATCTGTGGATTTTAGCTATTCGACTTTGGTTGCTAACGTTTGCAGGTACTTACAATGGCTTTCAACCCTTAAAAATGTAATTTTGTTACATTTAAACCACAAGCTTTATTGGGATGTTATGTGATAGAAGGCAAATGGACATTGTGCACAGTCAAACTGAATCAGGAAGAGTTGGAAATAGTCTGTCATGATGTGTTGTGGTAAAATCTGTGGTGGGTTTTTGTGCATTTAAAGTTAAATGTGCAGTAAAGGCCAAAGTTATTCATACCTCATTTAGGTTTAAATTCAACTTCATTCATTTAAGATGTCTCTTTCTAATTGGAAATTAGGCTGGGATTTTCTCAAAAAGTAATTAAACTGTGAAGTTTCAAATAATTTGTAAGGTGATATTTTGAAAATGTATCTTTTCTATATGAGCTGCAGATATTTTAGGTTCCATTAACTTTACTTCCAGTTATAAGAAACTACGTGAACTTGGTTATTTTAAACCTAAATCTGCCAGAGGAGTGAATTATATTGGATTTGCGTATAAATAATTCCTGCGTCTGAACGTGAATGTTCGACGGATCGGGAGTTACTCTGTTTTTCTATATAAATAAAAAATGAAGTAACAAGTTGGAGCTTACATCAATATTATTTTAAAAGTGTCTGTTTTATGCAAATGTTTTAAAAGCTTCTTAGATATTGCTTGTTTCTTTGTATTATTCATTAACAACTCTGTCTCTCTGAAGGATTTATTAATGTGCTAATCCTGTTTGTGGTTTCTTTAATCTCAAAGAAAACACTGTTGTCCAGTTTAACCTCTGTGGACTTTTAATACTTTAGTGATTTCACTGAGCAGAGGAACAAAAAACAAATGCTTTTTGTAAATGAAAAGGAGTTTAAACAAAGTATTTTTCTTTGCAGGTGTACCAGCATTCCTATACGGCTTTTTACATCATCTGCAGTCTGGAGACTCCGTAAGTCTTATGACAGATTCATTGGGTTTTATTATGTGAAATCTCATCAGACCTTCTTTCAAGAAGATTAATTCCAAAATCATCCAGCAAATCACCTCAAATCAACCTTATTTATTTCTGAAAGCTGGCTGTAAATCTGAAACCACAGCTAACTGCTTTTCAGCATTTTGTCCCTTCGACATCCTGCTAGAATCGGGCTATTTTTGATCCTGTTTTGGATATTTTTGCATGTCTGAGATGCTTTTTTGTTCCTTCAAGGTGCATGTATATGTATATCAGTATAATGATTCAAATTGGTATGGCCACGACTGATCATATCGCATCACATCAGATTTAGGTTGTCACATTAAACCATCCTACCACAGTACATCCACCTCAGGTCTCGTAAAATCTGTAGCATTTTCCACAAGTTTCCAGAACTTCCACCGTCAGTTTTAGCAAAGCTATGGAGAAAGAAACGGCAACAATCAATCAAGTTTATTTATTTAATGACAAAGCAGTTCAAAGTGCTTTACATCATAAAAACATCATACAGTCACCACATTTTGTCAAGTACCATCAGATATGTTAGTCAATGCTCCAGTGATTGTTGCCTTATGATTCAAAGGAAACTCTGAGCAGTCAGTCCCTCCAGTTTGTTGAGAATTCACACAAAATCAACACTTTTAATGCGCTAAAACATAATTAGGAGTTTATTGCAGGTTTTTCTTAAAAATTGTCAGAAACGTTCTTACTTGTACTGAACAGCTTCTTCAGCCTTAACTGGTCTCAGATTATAGTCCATGATCTATACAGCATGTAATTAAATGTCGACTTTACTGTCATAAATAAGTGCAAATATTTCTAAATTGGTACCACAAACACTTTGATTTTTATTGCAAAAAATCACAAAAAAAAAAAAATTTATGAAATCCTGGAAGAACAGAAAAAAAAATATTATTTAATTTTAAGAATTCATTCATATTTTAACAGCTTTTATTATCTTAATTTGGCCCAAAACAAAAGAGTTCAAACTACGGCTTGTTTTTTTTGTATCCTAGCAACAGTTACTGCTGATAATAGGTGCAATTTGGGGGTGTACGTACCTTTCGCACCAAGTTCAGGCCTATGTCTTTGTGCGAGAGCGAAAGTTGTTAATTTAAGTGAGAGGAGCCGCAAATGACACACATAGATTAGCAGCCGGGCCCCCAAGAGCCACCAAGTGTCTCACTTGGAGCGCCGCCAGCCTGGTGTGGCTCTGATGAGGTTGCAGGCTCCAGCTCTGCAGGAACCCCGTCGTCTTAATTAGTTGTAAACTGGGCCTTAGGGAAATGCACTAAACAAACTCTGCAACAAAAGTTGATTTAATCTAAATGTTGAGCACTTAAATGGCTGAAGGGGAGAAACAGAAATTAGTGAAGCAATGCAAGTTTGCACTCCCTGCAGTTGTAATTTATTTCCATTAAATCTTAATAAAAGAGGAGCCATTTACAACTCTATTTAGTATGGCTCTTGCTTTTGATAAACAAAATGTATGACATTAGTTTCAAAATAGTATTTTGCATCTTTAAGCATATGAGTACGGAGTAAAAACACTGCAAAAACAAAATCTTACCAAGTATTATACCAAGTTATTCCAAGTGAAGTAATTTGCCAGTAGAACGAATAGTTTTTCAATAATATTAATGAATTATTGACGAAAACAAGCTCTTATATCTTGCTGAAAATGTACTTGTAAGTTCGTTGTCTTATTTCAAATGTAGACAAAAATACTTAGATTTTGTTATTTTGCAGTGAAAATGACCTTATTTAAAATCATTTTGTGATGTATTTTTTTCATTTTGTCATTCATGGATGCACATAAGAAGAAAATGGAAAATACTGTCATGCTACAGCTTTGGCATCCCACAGTAAAAGCTCAAAGCTTACAGACAGATGAATCACTTTCAGATCTCAATGATGGGATTTTTAACCCAGGGAGGTTGTTGCTTTTTGAAGTCTTTTCCCACATATCTGAATTTATATCCCAAAGTTGATGCTTGTTTTCCCCCTTTGATTTATCTGAGCTGCAGGTCCCAGCATGGCAGCATTGTATCTGTTTATATATATGATATAATGTGCTGCCACCCAGTGGTGTCGTCCTCTTTAAAGCCACATTCACATCTCAGTGGCTGACCTCATTCATCGTCAGCACCAGACAAAGACAAAACGTCAGCAGCACCTCTAATTCAGCCGCCTGCACCGCACAGCACTGTTCCCAATAAGGAGAGGTGACACCCTTACACACTGTGGCTATTTATGGAGACACTTGAACCTTTGTTCGAAGATGTTCCACACTTGTTCTGCTGATGCTGCTGCAGCGCTGGGAGCTGAAAGTCATTGTGTTTGTGTTCAGGCGTCTTCACTTAGCTTCTCCCCGTCTGTTTCCCCCCCAGAGAAACCTGGAACCTGAATCCTCCGGAGGTCCGAAATGCTCAGCTGCAGTTCGCAGGCTGGGGACCCCAGGATCAGCAACTGGTAAAAAAAAAAATTATATTTCACCTGTTCCGACCGAGGTTATCTAAAACCAGCAAAATAACTGAAATTGGGAAAACATTTTCATAAAAAAGAAGTAATTAATGTGGAAAAACTATAACTAACAGGAACTAAATCATACTGAAAATATAGATGTGACATACTTTGTTTTTGTGTTTATTATTATATTTTTTAGCCTTTTGAGTTTATGTTTTCAATTTAGTTTGACAGTTTTCGTCAGCTGTCGGCAAATTACGTCACTCCGTAATCATCCTAGCGGCTACGCTAGTAGACAAAGTGGCGACGGCAAAAGTCGGGAGAAAACGGCAACAGTTGGTTGGTCCACAATAATTAAATAAAAAAAATATTCAGTATTCATCACCTAATTAATGTATAATCAATAATTTGACTTTTTTAAATTTTCCACCCAAAAGGAAAGTATAAAAAAACTAAAACTATTTCTATAACTAAATAAAACTGAAGTAAAACTAAACAATATTTTACTAATAAAAACTATACTGAACTATTATAACTCTGATTCTGACTGATTATTTTCTAAGATAAATTTATTCAGAGTTAACAAAGTGAACATGAAACTTTTCCAGGGCAGCCAGAGAAAAGTGATGCCCTTCACCGTCTGTTTATAGTTTTAATGGAGGATAAAACTAATTACATCTGAAGCCAGGGTTTCTCCTCTGGGACTTTATATTGGCTGTTCAGTCAAAGAAATAAGAGTGTATTAATTAGAAAACACACGCCTCCTCAAGTTGCAGTTATTCCGTATAAAATCTCCTGTATTATTTTTGATGGAGGCTTTAAATTATGAGTTTCTGTTTGTTATGCTCATTGTGCCTGCTTGTGTATTTTACATAGTTTTAAACCAATTAACTTAACTGGAAAACATTTTTTTCCCATTGCGCACAAAAGATAAACTTTAATATTGTTTTAGTGAGTCAGTTATCGTTGTTATTAAGCGCAGGAAGTGGAAAGTATGACATTGTTTCAGGTCAAGTTCAGCTTTTTTAGCCCATTTTATCAGATTTAAACTTTCTTTCTTTTCAGATGTTTTTTCATCTTTCACACAAACATGCTTTGATGGATTTGGTTTCCCATTCTCTAATTCTTTTTTTAAATAATTTTAGCCATTTATTTAGTCAGATTCTTGATTAAATGTTATGTTTTTGGTCAAGCGATACATGTGCGCCTCATCTGCAGAGGTTATCAGTGTCCAAACTAGTTGCAACAAAATTTTGATAAAAAATTACAAACATTGTCTTTTGTTAATTATTTCACACACAATATTTCACAAGATGTCGGATTTCTGCAGAAAAACCTGATAATTATTGTAAATCTTGCAGATTTTTCTTCTTAAAAACAACAAAAAACAATGCAAGCAATGTCCTAAATGTTTTTTTTATCTTGAAAAACTTTCAGTTGGTGATCCTATTTTTCTATCAAACATGGCTGGATTTTCATTTTTACAAGACATAAATTTGTCTGCTGCCACAGTGAAAAGTTGCCCTTAATTATTTCTAAATGTTTTTGCATCAACTTCCTGAGTTGACAAACCAAACCAGAGCCGTTTTTATTCTGTAGCGAAGGGCCGCACAAATTCACTCTGAGGGCCACAAATGGCCCCCAGGCTGCATTTTGAACACCCGTTATGAATCTTCAGTGCAGCAGTTTAGGATTTATTTTCCAACCTTGAGACTTTTGCTGCTCATCCGTCCATCAGAAAGATCATTTAGGCTACGGAATCGATTAAAACTAAAGTAATGTTTTAAAATGATCTAATCAACTTTTCTTCTAACTGAATATGATCAACTGACTTATTAAAGTCAGGGTTACACTTTATAATAAATGACTGGTTCATTTTAGAGTAAAAATGTAATCTAACTCCACCGTTCTCTCACTCTTCAGCTAGCTGCATCATTAAAAGCTGGTTGGAAATATCAAAATAAAAGCACTTCCTGTTCCACAGTGATTATTTACCTGCTACACTTGCTTCTTTATTATGTTGTAATTTATTTGAAAAATATATGTACTTTTTGGAAATTAAAATAAAGCCTTTAAATGTGGATTTATGTGGTTTTCCAATATTTTTTTTAATTCTCCAGCTCAGACTGACGGGGGGGAAAAACAGCCTCCAGTCATTCATTTGATGGGAAAATGTTTAATTCAGCCATTGGATAAGTGAAGTTGCTCCTCAAGGACTTGGGATTTGACTAGGACCTGAAAAAATGTGAATTTTCATCACCTTTGCCTAAAACTAGCTTTGGATTTGTTTGTGTTTGTGCTTAACTTGTTAGCTACATCTCATAACTGGTCAATGCATCCTAATTTAATAATCAAGAACAGGTTTGGAAAAAAATAAACTTTACGGATCTCTTGTCCAAATGTGATATTTTTACCTTTATGACTGAAAACATCTTGTCCTAAACAAACAAAGTGAGGTTTTGTGATCCCATTTGATCAACTCTAAAACCCTCTAGATGTCTTAAAGTGAACAACAACTCCCCAGACAAAAAGCAAATTCACATTTTCTATCACTTTTTAATGGATGTTTCTGATTAACTGTGTAGAGCTGTTGTTTCTTTAAAGAACAGCGGAAGCAGGATTAGGATTTCTCTCCTTTGTAGTTGAAGTTTGCAGTAAGAAGCTGTGGAGAAACACGTTTGCACTGACTTAGCCGTTTGATTTAAAACCAGAAGCAGAAAGGCAACTCAGCAGAAACAAACAGGAGGCGCCATTATTCCTGCTGGTGCCTTTAAAGTTGCCAGTTTGGTGATGTATTGTAAGAAGAAGTCTGCAAACTGAACTCGGTTTAAAATTACAGCGTTTTAGTTCAGTGTTTGTGGGCCACAAACTTGATATTAGCTTTTTGAATGAACAGCATGAAAACAAGGCTGAAAGGTGAGAACTTGGGTTTAATCGAATGCTCTATGAAGAGATGCTAACTTCTAAGAACCAAGGGGTCTGTTAGAAATACTTAAATGCTTATATTTCAGAAATCTACTCTAAACTCTCCTTGAAATGTAGACAAAGGACAGGGAGGTAACAGAGGGTGCATTTTCCTCTTATTTCTGAACCTGAAACTTATTCATAAATGTGCAGATGTCTTGAGGCTTTAAGGGCTGAAACTCATAAAAGCTGTTTTTCTTATAAAGAGCTGAGAGCCATCTGCTCCTCATCCCTTAAGGACACAGAGGCTGGAAGAGAACAAACTAAATGGTGCATTAAAATGTTCCTTGTTGTTAAACAATATATAATTATAGCCGGGTGGCATGAGGGCTTCCCTTGTTTTAATAGTGACCATGTTGAAGTCGCCTATAAAATAAAGTAGATGCTTCATGCATAAAAGAGAAGATATGCCAAGTATTTTATGACATATTTAAATATACTGTAATTCTTGCTGGCAAATCAGTTTTTTTAAGAATGTGGAAATTAAATAAAATGTTATTGAAGAGCTTGGATTTCTTTCACATCTCTGTGCCATAAAAATGTGATTTATTCGTAAATCAGAAGTTCAGCTTCTTTTTTTAATAACTGTGAAACTTTACAAACACATTAGGAGAATAAAGAGGTTGAAGGTATTTTCTATTCGTTGCAAAACGCTTTTCCTTCATCAAATGGCTAGGAGTGGGTACATTTTCATCACAATATTTTGTAGTTCTATTGGTTATTATTTTAGGGTTATCT
>NW_015112690.1:477399-498040 GCF_001443285.1 Poecilia latipinna | reverse complement strand
GTCCGCGGGTTCCACGATGGCCCCACATGGGGCCCACCTAGGCATGCTGGCTGGGTTGCAACAGCAGGAGTGAAATCCCTGTAATAACCCGATAAGCGCAACGTGTGGCAGAATCACGGTACTGCAAATTGTAAAACTGTATTGTTGCAGACATGTTCGAACAAGAATCGTTTTGTTTTTTTATGGACTTTCTTACTTGTTTGAATTTTATTTTATTTTTTGGCATTAAAAGATTACGAGAAAGCATTGGTTTTACACTCTGCCGTGTATGTCTTGAAATATTTTAGAGCTAAAGTTTGAGTCCTGTCCTTCCCAAAGCTGTTCTCCAGCTACATAAAATACTCGTGGCCTTCCAACTGGCCGTCAAGGACAAGCACCAAGGTTTTATTCCTAACGTCCATAATTTATGTCCTCAAGTGGTTTTCATCGCTTCGGTTCATGAGGCAGATTTATCATTGATTGGTGACGACATTTCTGACCCTCTGGAGACATAATGACCACATACTTTAGCACTTATCGTCTAAGCAAACTGATGCAGGTTAAACTGAGTCGTTGTCCATCTTCTAGATCAGCTGGAGTCTTAATGAGCTCCAGCATGCTGGTTTACAGGGCGGTCAGAATGTAAGTGATTACGTCCGGAAGCAAAATGCTATTAATTACCCGTTATCTGATCGGAGGATTAATTAGCTCACTGGTAGATTGATGTGGGCTCAAATTTTGCTTCATCGTTCATGCTGTGGTTTCGCTCCTAGCAGCTGAGATGTGCTAACAGGAAATGGCCTTTAGCAGAAACGATGCCAAACATGGGACTGAGGGAAAACTGTTGTTAAATGTTGCATCTAATCTTTTGTATTCTGTTCTCAAATCCTTCATGTTCTTGATCGAGCCTCCTTTTTTGTCATTTACTCACATCAAGCTATTTGTTAGCCTCTGAAAATCATGTAGTCTGGAAAATTTGCAGCATAAAGTTTTTCTTACAGTCCTTTTACCATGAAAAGTAAATCCCCCTGTAATTTTTTCCTCTGCACTCTGTAGGCGGCTAATCTTCCACATGGAGCCGATTCTCTTTCACAGAAGTACGGATACTTACAGAGGCCTCAGGAGGCCTAATTCTTCTGTTGCTTTTCAGAGATGAACAAGAGGGCAAGAAACTGCATAACAGGCATTTTCCCAAATTAATTTCTGAACACAGTTCCTGTTAATCAGACTAGAAATGTCTGATTTGCATCGTCAAATCATGTTAGTTCCCCACTTTTTATACGAGTTCAACAAACTGTCAGTCAAAATACATTCCAGTCGGGTTTGTATGTGATATATGAAGCGTTTTTTATTTAATTTCTGTCCACTGACTATTCTTTATCTGTAAATCTGTGTGGTGTAAATACAAAAAAGAATTTAAAATGCTTTTGATCACTGATTTTGATTGGCAGCTCTGCTAAGTCGATAGGGTTAGTGTACAGAAAGTAACATAAAATCATCTGATAAGTTGAGATATCTAGTCATGGAATTAAAATTATGAAGATTAAGTACAAGAAAATTTTTACTGGTGCAAAGACACCATGTGAAATTAGGTTTTATATTTAAAAAAATAAATCCATATTTTACAAAAAAAAATCTGCTTAGTGGTTGCTACTAAATTATGGTGCTTACCAAAAATGTTAACACCATTTGAATTATTTAAAATGTTAGTTTTATTTTCAAGGTATTTTGCTTATAATATTTATTTGTGATGGGCCAAAATAAAGCAAGTTGTCAGTAATTAGGGCTGGGAAATAAATCATTAATATATATCATGATAGACACGTAATCGATAGATAATGCACCTGAGAGAACGTTCAATAATTTTACTGACCTTTGATCCAGAACAGCACGGCATTCTGGGGGATGTAGGCAGAGGAAAGGCTTTAGCTCAAACTCTCAGCCAGCTAAGCTAGGTTGGTGGCATCAGCTAACTCACTTATTCCTTGGTTACCTAGCAACTCACTTATTCTTTGGTTACCTAGCAACTCATTCTGTGGTTACCTAGCAACAACCTGCTGAGTAACTTGCACAGCAGCAGTTTAATGTTTTGCGACCATGTTTGGAGAGAAAACTGGATAAAACCTAGAAGGTCATGCCAACAGTTTGGCAATATTTTGGATGTTTAAAACAAATCAATAATGATCCATTTTTGATTAATATGAAGTGATCTTATTGTGATTTGTTTGTTAGACATATCGTCCAGCCCTGATTAAATAATAACCAATGCAGTCTGTGTCTTTTGGAGACACGGTGAACAACAGACTAAAATTTAACTTATATTAAGCTACTAAGCATTTATGCGTCAACATGTTAAAAAATTTGGCAAAATGCGTAAGTCATGTTGACTCTGAAATGCACTGAAATGCCAAATTAGCAAAGTATAGAAAAACATGTCCAGGAACACAGGAGCTGCAGTTCATTTTGCCTGAGTACAGCAGAGTAATGCTGTCGCAGCTGTTTTAGTTTCACTTCCATAATCCCAACAAACTATCCCCTGTCTTCAAACTGTTTTGTGCTCCAGTTATCCTCAGAGCAGATTTTCACCTTCCCTCAGAGAACGGGGCCAGGTCTCCTCTCTTTGTTGTGGCCTAGATTGGCTTCTATACCGGGACTTGGTGTGCATTGGAGTGTCACCAAAGCACATGAGGCCCACAGCTTGCGCCTCCTCAAGAGAAACTAATTGTGACAGATTCTGCTGTATTTTTTTTCTGTTAAAGATTCAGCATTTGCTGAAGAAACTTAAGTGGCTAAGTTTTCACCACAAATATTAAATGTCAAACTGCAGAGACGGTGTAGCGAGTGGATAAATTGCTGAAATCTTGGCTGGTTTTCAGTTCAAACACAACATGTCAAACACAAGGCCCAGGGGCCAAATCTGGCCCGCCCTAGCTTTTTATGTGGCTCTCAAGACTCCAGAGGAATTGCATAAGTAGAGCCTTCAAGATGACTTGAATGTTGTTTTATTAATCAAACCAAAGCAGTTTTTATCTATACTACTAAATTACATCAGTCAATACTTCCAGTTTTACTGAGGTCATGGAAATTAACTTGAAATCAATAATTTTTTGCACTTGTGCAGAGCAGTTTATTAAAAATTTCCCAGAACAATTATCAAAAACATTTATTTTAAGTGATGCCAACTCCCACCTGCAGGTGGCAGTGTATTTTACTAATACACTTAGTTGCTAGTAATAAAAAGTCAAATTTGTTATCATACTTAAGCGAAAATATTGCAATATTTCTAAATTAGCACCAGAAAAAATTATGAGTCTTAAAAAAACTCAAAATTATGGAGGGACTGATAAATGTTATCTAATTTTAGAAGAAGTTATCAAATGCAGAGACAGTTCTAATAGGGTTTATCGATACATTCAGGCACAACCGGCCCTTTAAGAGCATTCATGATCTTAAAGTGGTTCAACATAAAAACGAGTTGTGCCCCTGCTTTAGAAGAAGGAAAAATCTTAGCAGGCTGAAACAGAAGTGGACATCCTGCTGTGCAAAGCTTTATCATTCAGGCTGCACAGAGTGAATAGTTATTTGAGAATCTCTCTCAAACCACTACCAAGACACTTCCTCGAGGCCAAGACATTTACTTCCTAACATGCCAAATTAGTTTTTTTCTGTAACAGCATCGATTTCCATGTGGTATATTAAAGCAGTAACATCTTAAAATTCTCACCCAAAGGGCAGCCCTGCCTTTCCTCGCTTACTGTAAGGCTCTGATGGTCCATTATTCTCCTTAATGACTGAATTGACCTTCAGTTATCTTGAAAGCCCTGCAGGACTGTGTGGGGTTAGAGTCAAAGTCGAAACCTCGTTCCCTATGGTTTGCAGTTTCATAAGACTTTAAAAGGCTTCCATTTTATTTGCATTGTAACAGAACTGTTTTTTAAAAAAAACTATGTATTTTTAACATTGTGTCATAATGCTATGACTCAATGAATTATCCAAATTAGACTAATATGTGCATTTTTTAATGCCAGTGTGTAGTAACATTTTGGCTTTTTATCTTTCTGATAACGATAATGTTGTTTTGACAACATTATTTGATTTTCAAGCAATATATTGATAATGGCACAATGCAAGTTCATCTCAAATTTTAATTTTGTGCAGAACCTTTTAAATATGCAAAATAAAACACAGCAACTAAAAACAATAAATTAAAAGGAGACATAAAAACCACACACAACCAAAATCATAAAACAAAGATCATTAAGTCTGTAAACAAAATAGCCCTTCAAAAAATATGAATCATCAGAATGGAAATTACAGAGGACGATTTAATGTATCATGCAATTAATTGATTAGTTGCTTAGTAACACTTCATTGTAATATTCAGCTTTATAAAAGCTTTTTATAGGCATCAGTTTGATCATATTTTATCCCCTGTAGATATTCATATTTGAGAACAACATCTACTACCGGTCTAAGGTGGAGAGCCGTTCGATTCGTCTGGTGTCTACAGGGAAGGAAAGCGTCATCTTCAACGGACTCAGTGACTGGCTGTATGAAGGTAAAGTTTTATATTTAGTAAATTATTCATTCTCTCTTTTAGTTAAAAAAATGCAGTGGAATCTTGGTAGATGAGAGATTCTGTCTGTTTATTTTTATATTAATTCTTTTTATTGTTTTGCATTCTCTTCATACTGGGGATTAAATGGATATTTAGATAATTTGTCCACTAGATCAATTAATTAATAGGCTATTTTATATCAATCATTTAATTTATTTAAAAACAAGACAAACATAGTGATATTTACATTTGAAATAATCCGTCTGGGACTTAAATCTGATTAAACTAAGGTAGGCTAGCAGATGCTAGCTGTGGTTTTGTATATAGGCTAATGTAGAAATTGACAGAATTCACATACTTCTGTCAATTTCTGTCCTCCTTTTTTCCTTATATGTCGTAATCAGACATGAAAATAGGCATATTTGGTTTACTTTGTGATTTAAATCGAGCTAAGCTAACCACCTTTAGCCACCTTCAGTGTAGGGACTGAAATGTTGTTGTTTTTTCCACCACTGGAAAAAGGCTGTACATGTCCTTGTAAAAATAATACAAGAAAAAAAAGTACGTCAATAGTTTTGTAAAAACTATGCAAGGATAAAAACGTAACTCGATATGAAGTTATTTTGCTCTACTTTACACTTTCGAGACTGACGTTTTTTAATCTACTTCTTGGAAAGTGAAACATGTAAAACGTTAGCAATAAAGGGACTACTGCCCTTGGTTAAGGTGAAATTAAAATTATGAAATGGCCATGTACGGTTAACTGTCCCTTAATAACAAACTGACATTTGCATCTTCTCCTTATAAAAGGAAGCGTTTAATCTCCTGTAAAAAATGATGCTGTAAACATGGACACTAAAAGGCTTTCTACGCTCCTCCCTCCTTATGCCCTGACGTTTTTTATTAGCGATGAGCAATAAAAATGTCTGTTGCTTCACTATCATTTCAGACATGCAGCTCTTAATTTGCTGCAGGTAAATTAAAATTAAAAACTCTATTAATTTTCTTCTTCTTTACACAGCCTAGAAAATAAATGAGTGTTGTACATCGGCCATTTGCATTAATTTAGCCGATGTGTGTGTCAGTTGTCAGTGTAACTCACTGATCGAAGCTCTCCTGCCTGTTTCTACTTTTAAACTGGAACGGGGAGCTGTGTTGGCATTCAGCTGATAGATTTCTTTCTGATACGCTCGGAGCATTAACTGCCGCAGCAACAGAGCATCTGTGGATCTGCAGGCCGATAGAAATACATGGTGCCATAATTCACGTTTCTGCTTCTCGGTAACATAAATGGAGGTTTCTCGTTCGAATCTCTGCTGATTCAGGTGAAAATGCATCAAATCCCACCTGAGCATCCAGAAAAGGCATGCAAAGCTTTGTTTATTCATAACTGTCCACCTGCAGTGTAAAAACCCAGGTCCATCCTCCAGGTTTTTGTTTTTTCTTCTTTCCTTGGCATTTAAACATTAATCAAAGCGATACTGCAACATCTAACCTCGTGACTCCTATTAATGGACCGCTGACAGCCCAGTAATTTACACTCATCATTTATTGATGGATGAAGCTTTGACTCTGAGATAAAACACATCTTCAACTTCAATACAGTCCGGTAAATGTGAATGGTATTAGAAATGTCTGTGAAATAATATATAGGTAAATGTGAGCAAAATGTTAAATACTGAATTTTGTGGGGATAAATTAGGCACATTTCAGGCTCAAATTTAACTTTAAAGTGGATGATACTTCCAGCTCAGATTTAAAAATGTTTGGTTTGAGGAATATATCTTCTGATCTGTTACGCTGTGAAAATGTCATAGAAATTACTGTGAACTGGGGAAACTTATTATAACAGAATAATTAGTTTGAATTCAAGCATTACAACCACAGCGGGAATCTTCATCTGACAAATAAGAGTTTGCTCTAAGGATTGGAACCATGATTTCACGAAGAAAACGTTTCATGACATTAAATCTGTGTTTGCAGTTTGTGTGTTGTGACAGTTTTGGTCCTAATTTACAGCAGCTAGACAGAAAACTGACAGCGAGAGAAGAAAGGAAGACAGTAAATGTCCTAACGTCTAATGCATAGCTCATTCTACACATTGATCAGATGATCTAGACCAAGTAATTAACTGTCAATGATTTGGGTTCAGTTGTAGTTGGTTCCAAATTTAGACCTTAAAAGGATCCATGATTAGCTGTAACTATACACTTTGAGAAATACTTATTTTAGATGCAGAAACAATGCAGTAATAATGCTGTAGGTTATTTAGTTTTTATAAATTTTAATAAAATATTGTCACAGGAACGTCACCATGCTGTTCGGGCTGAAATACGTTCTGGGTAAATGATGTCTAATGGTCCGACTGCCTGGCTCCATCTAGCCAAAACAGTAATAAGCAACCTCTTTAAGCCTTTTTAATTTGAACTGGAGCGTGCAGTAGTGCCACCAGTACTACTGCCACAGAGTTCCTTTAGCATTTCAAGAGCTTCCAGTGTCAATCTGATGTTTCTCCCAGCGTTTTTCGCTTCGGCGGCAGCAGGGTTTAGGCGCCTTGTGGATAAAAACTGTCAGCGCGGCTTTTATTTTTAGCTGGTTAAGGTATCTGTTAGAGCCTTTCTCTGTTTTGCTCGTAAAAATGACTCAGTCTTCTGGAGAGAAATGTTGAAAGCACGAATGTTGGTTCTTCGGAAGTTGTGTTCAGCTCTGGCTCTCTCCACTGCACTCTGGGTTTTTTTTATGTGGAAAATTATCCAGATTCACCTCACTGTTTTTTGTTTTTGTTTTTAAATTACAGCCAACATTGACACAGTGTGGCATTATCTAAAATTACACCAGTCAAATGCTATATGATAAACAACTACTCAGGTAAAGTTAGCCTTCCCGTGTTTATTTTTGTAGACTCAATAAGAAAATAGATCTTTAACTTTTTGTAATTTTAGAGTTAATTAAAACCCAGAAATGCTTGGTTTCGTTCCTGTTGCTTAACATTTTCCTGCTACATTTTTTTCTTTCACTCAACTTTCCATGAGCATGCAATAAGATTTTCACAATATCCTAACTTTCTGAGACACTGAGTTTTGAGTTTTCATCAGAACTTCTAGAAGAGAGTTGAAATATTTCACTCTGAGTAATAAATCTATGTAATATACGCTGCAAAAACACTAAGTCTCACCAAGTACTTTGGTCTAGTTTCTAGTGGAAATATCGTAATAAACTTGTATAAGACAAAACTAGCTTACAAGTAACTTCTCAGCAAGATATGGGAGCTTGTTTTAAGTAAATAATTTCTTAATATTTTTAAAAAGTACTTGTTTCTCTGGCAGATTATTTCACCAAAAACATGGGGAAAATATCTTGTTATAAGTGAAATATTAAGAATTTATTAATTAAAACAACCTATTTTTTCTTGATCAAAGGTTATTTGTAAGCTATGTTGGTCTTGTTTCAAGTGTACTAAGATATTTGCAGTAAAAACTCAACCAAAACTGCTTGGTAAGATTTTGTGTTTTTGCAGTGTATGAGTTTTGCTTTCTCAGATGAGTGACCAAAACTATTGGACTTTTTCACAGATGAGGTAAATTATGTGTGTGAAAGCCAAACGCTCCTCACCAGAGGCTGATGCTAACAACTGGGTTTATTTCTTTACCGTTGTAAATAAAGTGTAAGCCCCTTTTTTCATTCCTGTTAGAGAAAAATCCCGTCTCAAAAACTGTATCTGTAAGCCTGTAAAAAGATTTGGCTTTGGCCCAGTGGTGATGCAAGTGTCTGCAGGGGGAAGCTTATAAGCTGAGCCAGTCTCTGTGATGTTTACAATGACCAGTGAGACTGCAAGGCACAACATTTTCCATGCTAATGACTCAGCCTCTCCTCTGGCCAAGGTCAAGCTGAGGCTCGGTCTGGCTGTCGCTCGGTGGCAGATTGGGTGCAGAGGGGGCGAAAGGCTGCCAAATAATCTCCCAGGCTCCGATATCCTCTTGGTTTGGCTGTTCTGCTTTAATCCACGAATTCGTGTGTTTGAAGTGAGTTGGGAGAGAAAATTAAAAGCAAAATTAAAGGCGCGAGGACACATTGAGGAGTAGCAGCAGCAGCAGCTGTGTTACAGTCCAAAACACCTCAGGTGTCCTGTCATCTGTCGGCTGTCTGATTACTGAGGCGGCAGCCGTCCTGACACATCCTGCAGTGCAGCGCGGCCACAGGAAACAGCTGTTTATTGGGCTCTGTCGTTCCCAGATAAAAACCCACTGTTGCTTTGATTCGGCTCGTTCTTGCCTCATAGATGTTTGGCGTGATGGCTGTTTGCGTCGAGAGGCTCGTTCTCTGGGCTGCTTCTGTTTATCGCTCTGTTTGTGTCGGAGCCTGCAGGGCATAAAGTAACTGCATAATCAACACTTGTTTACTGAGGAGGGAAAGATTAACAAAGGGGGAATGGAAATGTGGATTTTTTTTTCTGTTTCAGGGGGACGTCTCATGGATAGGCGCCAGGCTGTTTGGTGTTTTGTAATTATCAAAGGAATTCAGGTGGAAATGTTTGTTTTGACCAAAATCTGAAATATTTTTGCTTTGGAAACGTTGGCAAGGAGAAGGTTTACAGATTCATGAACGATACAGATATGAATAACATCTGTCCGTCCGTCCATTTCACCAGCCATCCATCGTTCCTAGCCACTCTTCAAAATGGGAAAGACATGAAAACATTTCCATTGAACTAATGGTAACAAAAATGCTAATAGAGGTAAAAACAGTAGAAAACAGTAACATCTTGGGGTTGCTAAGTTTCCATAGCAACCATCTGATGCTCCACATGCCAGGTGTTTGTTTACATTTCTTTCCTACCATGGCAAATGTAAACGTGCAGCGTTTGGTCAGTTCAGTTGAGACTTTAACTGGAACCAAATGCTTTCCTCAGATGACACTGAGATATATCTTATAGATAATAAAGAAAATGCAGCAAGTGGGTTTGAATAAGTGGGAAAACACCTCATAGTGCATAGTGGTGGATCTGTGATGCTGTGGGCCTGTCTTTATAAAACGACTGTATTGATAAATCTGGTTTCTCAGTTTGCTGTTTCTCTTCCGGTTGCCTTGGGCATCTAAAACTCATTCAAACATCTTAAAATAAAATAAAATGTTACTTTTCATATCATTTAAAAACAGCTTTGGTTTTTATTTAAAACATTTTAATACGAATAACATCTGTAAGACGGCAAATGCTTGCGCACATTCCCATAGTGTGTGAAGTTCAATTACGCGTTATGTTGAGATGACTCTGCAGACAGTGATCTTTCTCTGACATGCCCTCTAATTAATTTGCACATCATTAAGGCGGCTTGAAGCTGCAGCTCTGCTGTCATTCCTCTGAGCTAAATTACGTTTCAGTATCAATCTACATCATTTGTCAGATGTCTGACGGCAGGATTAATATAAAAATCCAGAACAAAACGAAGCTGTGGTTAGATTACTAAAATAATGGTATTAATATTTCTGTGCTGCACTGCTGCCCTCTGTTGGCCACATTCACGACTGTGGTTATAACGTTTTAACTTTTTACCCATTAAACATGTGACTAGATACGTTCAGGGCAAACTTTTGCACGAGTTGTTGAAAATATGATCCGAACCCGACCCGAAACGTTTGATTTTCCTGATCTCATCAGCTCATTCTACCAAGTCTGTCACCTTGCACTCATTATTTCCCACCGGCCACTCGACTCATTGTATCTCATGCATTAATAATGCGCTCCGCTCGCTGCATAATGTAGTCTGCACGGCGAGCCGGAGAGCGAGTAAAGAGAAGATGAGCTCACCTTGGTGATCGTCTCAATGAGGCGGCTGTGGAAAAAAAAGGAGACAACCCCATTACTTAGGAGGGAAAATGAGAGTTAGCTCATTAAAAGTGTTTCTCCCACTGCTGCCTTCGCCTCCTCTCACAAATCAGGATGCTTTGAGAAAGGTAGCTGTGTTCTCCTTGACTAGCTAAGGTGACTGGGCGCCAGCCAGACGAGTAAATTTGCCAGCCTGCTGCCTCCAGTCCACATGAAGGACCTTTTAAAGCTGCCGCCGGTGGAGACAGCCATGCGGCTGGGAAATTTATAGATATATATTTGCAAATGTACTTTAGCTTTGGTTGGTGCTTCGCTGCTCTGTCCGTTTCAGATCCTGCTGCGCTACGCCTGCAGGGGGCTTTGCTCTCCAGCTGCCGGCCTTCTTCCTTCACTTCACACCTCCACAAGGACGGCGGGTGTTTTAATTAGCTTTACAGCGTCCACTGGGAGGATGTTTTATACTTTGTATACAGTGCCCTTCAACCATTTCTGTACCTCCTGAACTTTTCCTCAATTTATATTAAAAAACACATTTACACGTATTTTATTTGAGAGAGCAACACAAAGTGGTGAGTAATTGTGAAGTGGAAGGAAAATGTTTCAGAAATGCAGATTTAGACAAGAGTAAAACTTTTACTTTGCAGATTAAAGGTTTTACTCTGCAAGCCTTAATAAAATCCAGTTAATGAGGCTTTGACTGTTTAATTCAGGGCTGTCCAAAGTGCAGCCTCGGGGCCATTTGTGGCCCTCAGACTGATTTTATGCAGGTTCCTACTGCAATTCAAAAATGATACAAATTTGGCCCAAAAATCCAGATGGAGACTTTTAATTTGTAATCATGATAAAAATTGATACCAGCATAATTTTCTTACAGAGGAAAATGTAAAAGTATTCATCTTTGTGTAACCAAGGTTTTAATAAAAGTTAAATCCAGAGACTTTAGACTGGAAAAAAAACAACTTTCTGCAGCCAAATCAGCTTTTTTTTCTTTATTAAACTTGGCTAAACATAGCGAGAATTTTGAAACAAAGTGACTCAAATCCTGTTAATATTGTTGCCAAAAAAAAAACGTTTAAATTGATCTCAGATTTTTTTTTTTTTTTAGAAAAAACAAGGACATTTATTGGAAAAAATTTCAAAGTTTTTAGAAACTTCCTGAGAATAACCACACAACTTCAAAGTTTTTGGCAGAAATGTACTCCTTTATTCCCCATCTACAGTAGCCCTAATACACTGTCATAAAAATCACTTTCAAGTTTTGGATCTACAATAAATATCAGGCTACTTTATTTGCTTGATTTTTACTTTTGTGTCTACAATCTTGGCCCACTTGGCAAAAAGTTTGGACACCCCTGGTTTAACTTAAAAACGGGGTTGAAAAGCTCTATCTTCCTGGTTTTAGTGTGATTGTAATTACTTCAGCACCAAATGCATTGATAAAATAAAACAGTCGGATTGTTGTCAAAAAAGTTTCCTCGTCCTACTTTTATTTGCATAATTAGTTAAAATGAGTCGCCGTCTGTGCGTGTTTGCAGCACAGACGATGCAGCATCAACTCTGCTGCGATTTCCGGTCAGTCCAGTGAACAGGAGCTCTTCTTTCCACAGCGACCAACAAGCCAAAACAACTATCAGTCCAGTTGTTGCGCCAGCAGAGAAATAACCGCTGGGTTCATTTCGAGGAACGCAGCCGAGTTGGGTTTCAGTCAGCAGGGACTGTGGAGATTAAAATCCGCTGTGATTTATGATCTCAGCCATCGGTGCTGTTTGTGCTGCAGTGTGTAGGTTTCACAGAGACAAACTAAGATTAAATGGATGATGACAGTCAGGGAAATGGTAACATAAAAAATTGTGGTCGAACTTTGTGTTTGTTGTCAACTTGCAGCAGATAAACCAGATAGAGGGAGTTCTGTAATTTTTAATTTTCCTGCCCAGAACTCGAACTAAATATGCATTTAATACAATTTAGTTGCAACAAAACAGTTTCTATGACGACTGCTCACATCTTTGGACTATTTAACCACTCACTAATACATTTATTGCCCTCAATAATATAATATAATCTACTGACTTTTTACAAAGTTCCCTCATCTACTTTATAAATGTTCAGCTCTTCTTTATAATATTCTCTAAAATTAACAGGAAAAATCAGTGGTCAGTTCTTAAAATAGTTGAAAGACAATTTCACCAAAATACTAGTAATAAAATGTACAAAGTAACTTTTTAGCAAGATATCGAGGCTTGTTTTGAGTTAATTATTACTTAATATTGGTGAAAAAGTACTTGTTCCATTTTCAGATTATTTAACTTAAAACAAGTTATTTTCCTATGTTTTAAGTTAATTTATCTGCTAACAGTACACGTACGTTTTTATCAATATTAAGTAATTATTAACTCAAAACAAGCCTGAAAATTTGCTCTTAAGCTAGTTTATCTCTTTTCAAGTGTACTAAGATATTTGCACTAGAACCTAAACCAAAATACTTGGTAAGATTTTGTGTTTTTGCAGTGTAGGTGTTGTAATACTTCACAATCTCATCGAGAGAGAAAATACAGACATCAAATTAAAGTGGCACAAGAGTGGCGCCTTGAGGAACTCCATGCATGATCTTTGCTTGCTTCTATTTCTAATTGTCAAATTACACAGTGGGATCCAAATGGATTCAAGAATCAGTTAATTTTGAACTGATCCACCATATTGGTTATACTTAGTCAAGATCGACTCAAAAAGCCGATTTTAGCAGCCAGCCACCCTGAGAAAATCAGTGTAAGACCAGAAGTAGCCTGGATAAAGTTCAGTCCATCTTGAGTTTGTTTAAATGTAAACTTATCCAGGCTAAAGTGTGATCAGACCCCTAAGATTGGACATTAATGCCAAAACTTTACTTTATGTAACCCATTTTCTACACCTTGTAAGGTTGTACACCTGGATCGGACTCCAGTCCTGTTCTCAAAAAACTCTCAATTTAAACCCAATAAATAAAGGGTTCTTCTGCTAATAATGATTACACCCAGTTTGAAATGTCGTTCTATGTCATCTTGATTGGTTTCCTTCCTCTTCTTCTTCTTCTTCTTCTTCTTCTTCTTCTTCCAGAGGAGATCTTCCACTCGCACATCGCCCACTGGTGGTCTCCTGATGGAGCCAGGTTAGCCTACGCTACCATCAACGACACTCTAGTGCCAAAGATGGAGCTGCCAATGTTCACCGGATCACCCTACCCTATGGGGAAGGAATATCCATACCCAAAGGTACTGACTCCTACTACAACACTGTTGTGACAGAGTTTACAGAATCAGAACGAGATGCTTTCATCCTGCTCAGGCTGGGGAGGAGAACCCAGTCATAACGCTGTACGTTGTGAACCTTAACGGCCCTCTACACACCATCGAGATGAGACGACCTGACGATCCCAGGATCGGGTGAGACAAATGCAGCTTTTTGCTGCATCTGTAAATATTATCATTTCAAACTTGGAGAATATAACCAGCAGGAATTGACTTGGCAAGCCCAACGTAGTCCTTTCTCCTTTTGCTTTTGAATCCAGAATAATTTTTCATCAGATGTGCGTCATCCGCCTCAAAATGGACGTTCTTAACTTGTTTTTTAGGCGTCCGCCTGGTGTGGAGTTCACGGTTAAACCAGTTACAGCAAGCTGCTCGGTCTCTAATGCTGCAAATGCATTTCCAGCCTCACAGCCGGTCAGAAAGCAGGTTAAAAAACTTTGTCTAACAAAGTTACTGGAGAACTGATTTGATTGTTTCTTTTAGCTCCAGCGGTAAAACGCCTCAAGTATAAAAGTTTCAGTCGGAGGGTATTTTTTCAGGCCAAATCCATTAAGGTTCACATTTGTACTGTCTGGGCCATTTGTATCGATCCGTGGTTCCTGTGATGGTTTGACCTACAGAAACAGAGTTAAACCTGTTTTTCTTGAACAATTACAGCATGAAAAAATATAAGAACAGCCCTGAAAATGTTTTTAGCCTTTCTGCCATGACGGGTCATTAATAATTTAGACTGGGAGCAGTTGCTGTAAACCAGTTTTTACTTTTATAAAGGTAGAACTATAATTGCCCAGAAAGTTACTTAACAGCCATTAAGCATCTTGTATTTGTGGTTAATGCTGCTAAAAGCAGAGAGTATATCTTCTCTCAGAATGAGATCTCTCAGATCAGGGTGTCAAAGTCATTTTCGTTTTGGATCAAATTAAGATCATAAAAGCTCTTAAAGGGCCGGTTGTGCCAGAATGTATTGATAAAACTTGATCACAAACTGTTAAAATATCAATGAATTCTTAAAATTAAATATTCATCTTTTCAGTCCCTCCAGGATTTCTTTTGTGATGTTTGTGGCACTAATTTAGAAATATTTGTGCTTATTTATGATGGTGAATGTGACTTTTTATTACTCTCTGTATAATAATCTTACATCAGTTAAAGCTGAGGCAGCTGTTTTAGTACAAGTAAGAATGTTTTTGAGAAAAACTTACAATAAACTCCCAAGTATGTAAAAGTTTGGGGATTTGTTGACTTTGTGTGAATTTCCATAATTCACAAGAAACCGGAGGGATTGATCTAATTTGGCAGTAAACAGATATAAACTGCATTGATTTGATTGATAAGATAATATTTAAGCACACTTAGTGTTTAGTCTAGAATCTACAGGGCCACATAAAATGCTGAGGCGGGCCAAATTTGGCCCACAGGCCTCGAGTTTGACACGTGTAGCAGATGCTTTTCTTAACTCTGGGATTTCCAAACTTCAACAGGATAAAACAGAGAAAATGTTTATCTCACTTTTTCGCAGCCTGATTGAACGTCTGTTTCTTACATTTGTGTAAGAAGTTAAGTATTTTAAATTAGCCTTAAGATGATCTCAATAAAACAATAACATTGTTTATCTCAATAGTTTTTGGGACAATTTATCGTTATTTTCACAGGCCTACATGTAGTTTATTAAAAACTAACCTCTGACGGCAAACAACAACTTCCAATTCAAAAAAATTTAATATTTCAACTTTTTTAACTTAAATTTGTTCTGAAAGTTTTTATATTACTTTAAACAAGTTTCTTTGCCTCAAATTGTCAGGTAAAATAAAAAAACACAAAAAGCTTCACATGAATGTCCTTATTTGAGCCCATTTATGTAAAAAGAAAATGTTCTGCTGCTGTTAAGCTGAATGTCTGTCCTCCTTTTAATTTAATGTGCACCTAAATCTTAATAAAGGTAATATTTGTTATGCATTCTCCATGTGCTTCTCTATTATATCTTTCTGTGTGATTTTTGTAATGTAATTTAGTTTTGCCATCATCTGCAGTCAGCTAATGGACGGTTCCAGTGCTTTTATCCACTCATGGTTTATTCAAGCTGCACAGCGTGAAGCTGTTAACTGTGTTTTTCAGTGAGTACTACGTGACAATGGTGAAGTGGGCCACCACAACCAAGCTGGCCATTAACTGGCTGAACCGAGCCCAGAACATCTCCATGCTGACGCTGTGTGAGGCCACGACAGGAGTCTGCACAAAGGTACGGTCCGGCGTGCGCCTCACAAGAGCTGTTTGTGCCTGAGGCGGTTTCCGTGCGTCGACTGAAAACTGGCAATCTGTTCTTCCAGAAACACGAAGATGAAAGCGAAGGCTGGCTCTACAGGCAGGTGAGGATGTTCAACACATTTCTAACTCGCGTTTGGGGCTTTTGATGAACATCTTCAGGGATTCATTTCTCAAACTGATGGTTTAATTTGGTAAATTAAAGTTTCTTGCTTTGTTTTCTCACATTTTCTGCCTGATTACAGACTGATTTAAGCAGCATCGTTTTTTTGTTTCACTGTTAATTGGGTCATTGTTCTTTTTTAAGTTTTTAGCTGTCGTTTGATTGCGGTTTTCTCACTAACAGAAGTGGAAAATGTTTCCTTTCTCTTCAGAACGAGGAGCCTCTGTTTTCTAAAGACAGCCTGAAGCTCTTCTTCACGCGCGCCATTCCTCAAGGAGGCCGGGGGAAGTTCTTCCACATCTCCATGTCCGTCTCCCAGGTCAGAGGTCATAAACTTTGGACTAGAAACTAGACAAAAATACTTGGTAAGATTTTGTCTTTTTGCAGTGCACAAGAGTTTAACTAAAAGGAGTCCAGAAATGTGCAGGTGTTGGTTATTATTAGTTCTGTCAATTAATTGAAAAATGTAATCAGATTAATCACACGCTGGCGCTTTGACTAATCACGATTAATCTCTATGTAAGCTTTAAATAAAAATATGTGTGCAGTTGTGGGCAAACCCCTCCTCCACCTGAACGCCAACCAGTTAAAATGGAACCAATTATCAGATTTTCTTTCTTTTTTTTGTAGCAAAAAGCAGGTGATGCATTCTGCAGCTAAGGGAAACTTACTCCACTACACGCACACAAATAGTAGCAAACCTGTTCAGGAACAACAAACAAAAAAGACAGATTAATGTACTTTTTTAGTTTCTGATGCCGCCCTGGGTAACCGCCCAAAAACCGTCACTTTTGCACGTTTTCAAAAAATATTGTATTGTCTCAATTACCAAACATGTCTGAAAAGTTTTTCAGATTTTATTTTCAGGAAGGTTTAACGCTTTGAGTCCTAAGTTTCAAATCTCTGCCTGAGTATTTTGTTTATTTTAATTGTACAAAGTTCTGTTAATGTCCCGTGAGTAAATATTTTCACCCATTTATCCATAACAACCCGAACTTTCAATATCTAGCAGTTATTTTTGCAATTTATCGTCTATTAAGAGTGCTTCTCAGATGAGAGAAATTACCTTAATTACCCGACACTGGCTGGAAAGCGAAACGTCTTGCCTTTCAGAAACCACTGGAATTTTTCAGAGCGCACAAATTACGGCATCGCCAACACGTTCGATCTAGAAGGGTTAGAGGAAGCCATTTTGTTTTAAACACTAATTTAGAAACTCTCCATTCACTCATTTCATGGAACTGGTGCGACGAGGCGACAGTCGGCTGTCCTCCAGCTGAGCGACAGACGTAACTTATGCGTGTGAAATTTTAAGCTCATGCATGTAGAAATGCAGCACAATTAAGTTGATGTTGTGGAAAACTTTGCTGCAGTTTGTCGCATCCTGGGTGTCGAGTCCCTGTGAATTAGGTAGCCCTCTGCATCAGAGAGGCTTTCAGGTTAAAATAGGTAGTTTGTTCTGCATTATGTAACTTTAACCCGTTAAAAGTTTCAGATTAATTACTTGCTAGTTATTAGTCTTTCTAAATAGGAATGAGGAACTTTGTGGTTGTTTCTGCAGTGTGCCTCTGTGTGCCTCGCCTCTCACTTAATGACTTTTGGAGTTGGGCACTTGCCCCCGCGACCCTGCAGGGAAAAGCTGCTACAGCCACAGGATGGATAGCGCAGCTTCTTTCCTAATAACATTGAAAAAAAGGTTAGAATCAGACCTTGAACTGGCTGTAAACCAGTCCTCTTTCCTTCTTCCTCCATCACCAGCTACATTTTTCAACATATAACGCATTAAACCGCTGAACACTTTAAGGATGCTCAGATTTATATCTGCAGCACGGTGCAACGTGCAGTAACTGCTGCCAGCAGGTAGATGAATGTGCTTCAGGCTTTCAGCTCCAATAGACAAACAGCAGCTGTGCACCTCCTAAATGAGCAATAAAGTAAAGTGTGAAAGTTGCTCTGCTTTAGACGCTGACTGCCCGTCTGGCCGGTGGCTACGCTCAGGGCTGTGTCTGTGAAGGGAACGCAGATATATGGCCACCTGACACTCTCGGCAATCTGAAAAATCAGCTGGTAGAAGGAATCAGTCTAAATATAAAGTTACTCTTCCCATTTATTGCTCACATTTCAACTGAAAACTGATTTTACTGGTGGTATAAAGATTGCCTCCATTATATAGAACACTCTTATGTAACTAACTTTAATATGATTTTTATGTGAAGGACAAACACAAAGTAATGCTTATTTTTGAGGTGGAAACATTATTTTTCTAAAAAGATTAAAATCTGACAAAACTGTTGAAATCAATGTTTTTTCAAAAGCTATAATTTCATCTCAGCTGCTCTGTGAAGGCTTTAAAACAAAGATATTAGAGGTTTCATGTAAACAAATCAGACATGAAAATGTTCTAGTCAAATGAGATCAAAACTAAAAGTGGCAAAACTCTCATGTCACTATGATTATCTACATTAAAGCACAACTCTTAAAATTACCACACTATACTCCAGTAAGATGGTATTTATAAACCATGCCAACATGTTTAAAATTAAATGGACTTATAACATCTTATTAGAACCTAAAGTATTTTTTGTCATGCGGTCTGAGAACCACTGTGTGGTAAAATGAAAAGCTAAACTGCATAAATTCTTGAGATCCTCCCTAAAAAACACTCATAGCTCACTATTTTATTAGCTTAAATACTAAATATACCTGAATATTCATTAATACACACAGTGGAAACCATCTTAGCACTACAGAGGCTCTAAGAGAAACATAATGCAGATTAATTACACAGACGGATGTTTTCAAGCCTTAATTTCTGTTAATTATGCTGGTTTTTCATTAAACTTATTAGATTATTACATCAGGAAATAAAGAACACGTTTTAATACAGAAGTGTAGTCTTAATAAAAGGTATGCAGCCTTTGCTGGTATTGAAATCTTTCCTTTTTAAGAGTTTTTTTCCTTCTGTGTTCCTGCAGCCCAACACCAGCACCGACACGCTGCAGTCCATCACATCTGGAGACTGGGACGTCACTCAGGTTCTGGCCTACAATGAGGAAAACCAACTCATGTAAGTTTCTTTTTCTGCTTCTGTTTTAAAAAGTAACCATTTCAAGATTAATAAGGCTATTTTGTTTCTCATATGAAAATCTCTAGAGTTTGTTTAGAACCTCAGTATGGTTGTTTTTAGTGCAGAATATGCACATTTCTACATTTCTAAGTAAAATTAAGTAAAATGTTTGAGATTTCCTGCCAGTCCATCCAATCATTAATCTGATTTAACTCTGATCCTTCTTTGTTAACTTTACTCCCACATGAGGACTTTTCTTGCAAGTTAATAAATAAAGCAGTTGTGATTTCTTGTGCAAATGTGCCAATAAACGCTCAGAAAAACAACTAACTTCAAGACTCGACATGAAAATAAATGTTTGTAAAATGAAACAGCAGCTTTTCCCTCTGAGGGTGAAGTTGTGCTCCACTTCTTTTCTCAAAACGACGGCCCCTCCCCTCTTATTCCCACTATTTTTCATTTATGAAGCATCTATTTCAGTGAGCAGCTGGGTTCCATGTGGTTTTCTTCTCAGCTCACACATGTAAACCGTGAACGCTGCTGAAAAGTTCAGAGCCGAACTCAACAGCAGTGCATTGCTTCTTCTATCCCTCTGATAACTCAGATACTTCCTGAGTACTGAAGACGGACCAAAGCGAAGACATCTATACAGGTAAAGGTCGCTCTGAAGAAAAAACTGTTACAATCTGTTGAAAATGCTGAACATGAAAGGTTTGGGTTTTGTCTGCGCAGCGCCGACACGTTTGGATCGTTTAACCGGCGCTGCCTGTCGTGCGCCTTGGCCGACAGCTGCGGCTACATCAGCGGCTCCTTCAGCCACAACATGAGCTACTTCCTGCTCAACTGCCAAGGTACAAAACACCCAGAGTGTGTCCAGATTCAGGGTTCTTGATCCACTTTATTAGTTGTTTCCTTGACTTTGTTTATATTTTTTAAAACGGTCACCATTTTGTGAGTTTATGAGACAGATAATCTGTGAAAAACATCGATCTCCTCCGCCTCCTCCTTGAGCTATTACAGCTGTCTGAAGAAATGCACCGCTCCTGGTCAGAAACAACCAATCAGAGCCAAGACGAGGGTCTTGGCGCTGTCAATCAGCTGTGTGTATGTGGTGCTCAATGTGCTAATGGCAGAGAAACGACTTACCATTACAGGAAACAGTTTATTTGCAAACTAGCTTTAGCATGAGGTGCTAAATCTTCCTGTATTATACAGGAAGGGAGAAGGGGGTGAGCATGAGAGTGATTGACAGCACTAAGTCCCTCCTACTGTTTCTGATTGGTTATTTATGATTGAGTAGTGTATTTCTGCAGTTTGTACTGTGATTTATTCACAGACTATCCGTCTTATGTTATACAATCACGACATAATGATAAATTTAACAAATACGTAAACAATATATATTTTTATAAAAGTTACACACTGTAGCTTTAATTCCAACACTTTGGTTTCCATCTGCATGTGAGGTCAAAAATCTACATGCTTTCTAAAGAGTGGTGAAAGT
>NW_015112690.1:460529-472674 GCF_001443285.1 Poecilia latipinna | reverse complement strand
TTTTGAGTACTTTCTCCACCACTGGTGAAAGTTCTGAGACGTCCAACTTCTTTAAACCGTTCATGACGAGGCGGCAGCAGCAGAGGATGATGATGTGGAAATCTTTGATCTCCTTCTGCTGTGTCAGACATGAACATGCCCAAAGATAAAAAAACCATCCAGAGATCAGAGAAATGTCTGGATGTCGAAGTGCCTTTGTCGTAGGGAAAAAGGTTTGAAGACAGTAGCTTCAATATTTAATCACCCACGCAGCGCTTTAGTGACAATCAGCTCTGAATCTGAATTTAAGAGCAGACACAAAATGACCATAATGACATCAAAGCCCGCTCTGCTGACCTGCTCTGCAGTCTGAGCTTGTACTTCATGGATTTTTAATCCACTTCACTTCCTCCCAGCCTGCCTGTGATCACATTTGGGGAGGTTTTGATATCATCATCATGAGAGGAAGGCATGAAAAGATGATTTACAGCGGATGCTGCCCCAATGTTTCTGTGTTCTCAATCTGCTAAGTGCATCGATCACTCGGTTTGCTGCTCCTCCCTCTGCGTCTGCAGTTTCAGGGCTTTGTTTCTGTTTGTGGCCCAGATACAGAAAAGCTGCTCCAGCTACTGCACTAAATAAATCAAATAAGCAAAGATTTGTCTGGAGCAGAGAAATCCTGGCATAGATTCTTCTCTTATTGTTTCCATTATCTACAGGGGCCAGCAAAAGCCTATAACCCTTGAAATGTTTCACATTTTATGTTGTCAATCACAAATATTAAAGTGTTTTATGCTACATTCCCCTTTTTCTTACTTTTATATAGATTTATTTTTAAAGAAGTACTAGTTCCACTGGCAGATTATTTAACTTATACCTAGATCTTTTTAATCAATATTAAGGAATTAATTATTTAAAAAAGCTCCTACATTTTGCTGAAAAGTTACTTGTGAGTTAGTTTTGTCTTAATTCAAGTAGATTAAGATATTTGGACAAGAAACTAGACAAAAATACTGAGTAAGATTTTGTGTTTTACAGTGTTTGGTAAAATCGCTGCACATAATGACAATTTACCAAATAATAGTTTGGAGTTATGCAATTACCATGCTTTGGCTATCCTTATTTAAATACTTAAAAAATGGTCTATGGCTTCAAAAAGTTTATTAAATCATAAACTCCAGGTTATTTGTTTTGTGTCAAATCAGCAGATTGAATCGTTTTCATTGAAATTATGTTTTGAGATGGAATTTTTTTTGTTGTTATTGATTTTAAAAAACTGGAGTTTGTTTGTAATTAATCCATCTCAGAAAGAAATAAAAAATATTTTATCGAGAATTTTTTCCATACACTGAAAAATGAAACCAGATGATCCAACTTAAAAAAAGAGTTGTTACAAGCAATCAAATGAAGTTGATCCAAGTAAATATATTAAGTTTGTTAAGTTTTCATGTTAAATAAATGTAACTAAATTAACTCATTTTGATTACATGTAACAAATGACCTCAGTTTATTTAATTGAGTTAACTGTTGAAACTTTATCGCAGCCCCAGTTTGTCATAAAATACATTGGCATATGTGGCTGATTCAAATTAGAAAAATTCAGGGGGTGTTGATGCTTTTTGCAGGACTCTGTCGGGCAAAATTCAGAAATTCTGAGGCTGTAACTCTTTTAATTTGTGCTTCCAGGTCCGGATATTCCATTTGTGGCCGTGTACAAAACCCAGAGAGACGCTGAAAGTGAGACGCATGACAGAGAAAGTGAGTACACCCTGCAGGTGCTATTACTAAATTGGATTATGTTCCCGACACTGAGTGTTAAAATCACCTTGACAGCAGGGGGTCTTCAGTGCAGAATGACCACCTGAGTCACTGTTTGTCTGCAAGCCAAGCCAGAAATGATGTTGGTAATCACATTATTCCCGCTCATTACATTATGACCAGCCACAACAGCAATATCAGCATACTGTAATGTGATTTTTGCCTTTAAGTAATAACATCAGCTCTACTGTATTACATTAAAAAGTGTATAGGTTGCTGTAAATCACATCAGTAGCTAATGTTTGTGATTAACCTGATTAGGAATGTCAAACACTCAAACAGTGCACAGGTTTTATAGTCTGAGGAAAAGCTGTAGCTGATGTCACATGATGCATCTACAAACATGCTCTATGAAGAAATTAAACTTAATTAATATATTTTTCTTCTTTAGTTAGCAATGATCATCTTACCATTACAGTTCAATCATCTTTATTTAGTATTTAAGCGCCCCCAAGTGGCCAAATAATTGATGAATGAATGTAACTTCAAGTGTTTTGCCTGTGGAGGTGGGTGAATTCACCAGTACAGCAACAGGGTTATTGCTGCAATATTTGAGGAGTAGTTGCGTCAATTTTGTAGTGTAACACCCATTTATGCTTCTATAAAATGCTTCTGTGAGTTCCAACTGAAGTTTATGCTAAAAAGAATCTGTAGCGGTCTGGTTTGTCTAAAGACAATTGATGCTATTGGCCCTTTGCACGTGACGTCACGCTCTCAGAACTCCGCCCACTCTGTTGTGACGGACGTCAAAACAACCAATGCTCTCCTTTAAAGCTAGTCAAAAAACACATCTGTTTGTAGCCTAATATAGCTTCTATTCAGTTGATTTGACTTTAAAAATGGTTATAGGTTGCTGCGCGGTTGTCTGCACAAACAGACAAGGATAGAAACCAAGCTTGTCATTTTATTTATTTATTTTTTAACTTTTAATGAGGAAAGATACGGGGGTGATGAATAGCAGCCGTCAATCATAATCACTGTCAGCCCTCAGTGTAATTGCGGATTAGCAGCAAGGTAAGAAAACTATCATTCATTTACTTTATAAGTATGATTAGAAAGATATTAAATATATGGAGAAGGTGCGTCTAACCATTAGTAACCATGGAGACAGTGCCGTTCTGTCATGTAGCCTAGCATGTATGGAAAAAAACTGGTTAGCATCTCATCTTCTGTACGTTTTTAATGCCGCTCCGGTTTAAGAGGAAACGCTGTTTATGACATGGATACATAAATCATGTGGTGTGAATTCAGGCAAAGTCAATAATTTAATCAAGACGTCAAGAGGGGGGAAGAGGTACGGGTCGGTTTCTAAGCTAGCTGTTTCCAACTTTTGTAAATACCGCCGACTGTGAGCCCCAACCAGGTGTGTTACGTTCCCAGACAAATTAGCTGAACTCGAACAAGTAGAAACCATGAATAAACTGGAAAAAACAACGTTAGAAAATAATTTCAGTCTCTACCTTCCCTCATTTCCAACGTCCATCATGGCGCCTCCAATGATTTAGTGACGTAGTTGCAAAGGGTCAATAGTGATTTCTACCTGATGTAGTTATCTGAATGAGTGTCTTTGTTCTATACTGAAACACAATTACAATTAGCACTGGGAGACGGCAAAAGAGCTCAATTTGTCACAGATTATAGTTCCATAGATCAGTTATCAACAAACGTAAAATAAAATAAAAAAAATCTCACATTGACACACTGCAGCTTTAAGCCGTTTACTATAAATTCTGACCTGATTCTAGAGCTCAGACATAAAATACTTTATCTTGAGGAGGAGATGGTCAAGAAAAGCCTTCATGACCTACAGAAACGAGGTCAAATGAATTCATCTACATGTAGGTGTGGTCCCTCCCCCGCTTTACTGGGCCTGTCCTTCCAGCAGCTCAGGACCGTTTATCTGATTCCGTAAGCAGGAGCAGCTGTGGCAGCCGCTGAGTTGATTTCCCTCCTGGAAGTCGCTTGTTTCTGGACATTCGAGGACGAACCAATTCCAACATGTGATGTTCGCCCGTTTGACCTCGCCTGCCGTGGCAGTTGTGCTCCATGAATAAAAGCAGCTGATTCCCTGTGTGTTTCAAAGAAATGAAGCTAGCTGTAAAAGCAAATCAAGGTCACGTTTTCAGCAGGTGACAGGTGTTTTACTTCTTCTTTTCCTTCTTGACTTTTGTTGGGAGATCTTGGACAGATGCCGTAACCAGAAAGGTTGTTTCGTCTGTGTACTGCATTGGATTGTGTTTCATCCCTCTGATTGTTCACTGTGTGCAGGTATTTCAGAGGTTTCTAAACTGGAGAGCAATGAGAACCTCCGGCTGACTCTGGACACCATGCAGATGCCCACAGTGGAGTACAGGGAGATCAACATGGACGACTACAGTATGTCAGAGTCACAGATACGTTCCACTGCATCAGTATAGGCACCTTGACTAAAGAGTGAAATGTAAAATAAACTGGAAAAATTATGGATGGAAGTAGAGTTGGAAGGTGGTTTGAAAGGGGGGCTGGAAGGAGGGATGTAAACATTATTTACATAGGTGCCAATAAATGTTGGTGCTGTATATTTGTAACTTACTTTAAGCTTTATAAACAGTTGTGTTCCTCTGGATTTCAGTTTTGTCTCTAAAGATCCTGAAACCTGCCGGCTTCATGGATACGTCACACTATCCGCTCCTCCTGCTTGTGTATGTATCTGTGAAAAAATAAAATAAAATAAAATACTCCTGTTATCATCAGCTGATGATATTCACTCTTTGGTGCAGTGATGGGACGCCTGGTGGCCAGACGGTGTCGGAGCGGTTTGTGTTGGACTGGGCCACGGTTCTGGTGAGCAGCTTCGGCGCCATCGTGGTGCGCTGCGACGGGCGGGGCAGCGGCTTCCAGGGCACCAACGTCCTGCACCGGATCCATAAGAAGCTGGGCGTCTTCGAGGAGCAGGATCAGAAGGACGCTCTCGAGTACGAGTCCCTTCTCACAGTTACTGGGCCGGATTCAGAACCTGCTGCATTTTATCTGAGCAAAGAAAAAAAAATTATTTTCTAGTTTAATTGGACTGAACTGAGATGTTGCTTTGCATACCTTGTTAGGAAACGGTAAAATATGTTGTTTCATGGTGGAGTTTTTTTCCTGTTTATCTTTGATGCATCAATCCAGCAAAATTTAAAGTATAAACGCAAATTTATACGTCAATTTAAGGTTTTATTTACAGACTTTTATTGCACACCATATTAATAGTGACTTTTTCCCTCAGTTTCATTCTGAAAGAGCCTTATGTGGACCAGTCCAGAGTCGGCGCCTTCGGACAGGTGAGACGAGCCTCGCTCCGTTCTGCTCCTGAACGCATCTTGAACTTTTGTTGGATTTCTGGTTTTGTAAATTGAGCTGTGATTTTTGCAGAACTGGACCAAAATAAAACAACAGTGCCTTTATCCATCCAAGTGCAAAAACTAGATTAAAACTTAATCTGGTTCAGATTTTAAGGTTTTTTGTTTGACATTGTTGAATAAGAAAAACAATTTCAAACTGATATCTGGTAATTGTTCAAAAAGCAGCCTGTTGCCTTTGAACTAAGCTTTTTGTCTGTTTGCTGCCTTACATATTTTACCATCAGATGTGGATTTCAAGTGTTTACTTTGGGAATTAAGTTTAAGACTATTCATTGACACATTTAAAAAAAAAAAAGGCTCAGTTTGTTGATTTTTGTGTGAATTTCCACAATCATAATAAAACTGGAAGAATTGACTGATGTAATTTGGCAGTAAATGATAAACCACTTTAATTTGATTAATATAGTAATGCTTAAGCACTCAACTGCTATCTTGATTGACCTATTTTGTAATTTTTTGCTATAAGTTGCTAATTTAAAAGTATTTGTAAGGAATTTTGCAGTATTTGCGTTGTTGTATGTTGGTAAATGTCACATTTTATTACTCGCAAGTAATTGATCACAGACTACAAGTGGAGAAGTAAAACATACTGCCACCTGTAGGTGGGAGTTGCCAATGTTTTTGATAATTTTTCTGGAAAATTTTCAGTAAACATAATTACGCATTGGTTAATAAAATGCTGCGATTTGTTGATGTTTGTGTGAATTTCCATAATTGTAGTAAAACTGGAAGTGTTGCTTAATTAGATGTAGTAGTAAACAAATGAACCCCTTTTATTTTATTTGACTTTATAAGCACACAACCGTTATCTTGAAGGTTTGTATTTATGTGTAAATCTAGAGGGCCACATAAGAAGCCTCGGCGGGCCGGATTTGGCCCCCGGGCCTTGTGTTTGACACCCCTTGGTTGATGTAATTCCATTCGTAAAAGTTCCAACTTGAGAGAAAAGAAGAAATAATTTGATTGTTCAGAGAAGTGTTGTTGAAGTTGATTGGAAAAACCCTTCGGGGTGATGCTTTCACCAGCCAACTAATCCTGCGCCGTGGTAGACTTTGCTGCTTAAGCACACATTGGTGCTCAGAACCAAACAGACTGCGGCGCCTAAAACCCAGAATTCACTTCAGCGTCGCCTCGGCTCTTGTATTTGCTGCTCTTGCCGCATTGTGTGTGATAACAGTTGTCGTTCCTCAGGTGTACGGCGGCTACGTGACCAGCCTGTTGCTCAGCGGCGAGGAGTCTCCAATAAAATGCGGCGCTGTCCTCTCACCCATCACCGACTTTGAATTATACGGTAAGCCCTCCGTTCTTTTCGTTTTTATCTGCGCTCTGAAATGCAAAATGTTTCCGTCTCGGCTGCACGTGTCGAAGTAGCTCGGCGGGGCCACCGGAGCCGAGCCGGAGCCGTCAGAATGTTCTGGAAGGTGAAATAAAGACAGATAGCATCTCTAGCACCTTTACCCCCTTCCTGGGAATCTGGAGCGGGTGTGTTGGAGCAGCTGCACTCAGAACCCAATCATACACCGCCTCACCTCATCCATCTGAGGAATATAAGGTGTGAGGGGCAGAATGAGATGTGTATCAGGAGAGCGATGGTTGTTTCAGCTGCAGAAATATAGAAATACAGTCGAGAAACTGAAAATTAGGGAGAAGCTGGGCCATTTTTCTCACTTTGAATTGGTGCAACAAAGGAAAAGGAGGTTTACACAAACGCACATCATCAATTTTATGCTTTTCTGTATTTGAACTGTTCAATGGATGACTGGAGTTAATTTAAAAAACAAAAAAACGGGCTGGCAGTTTTATTTCCAAATAGAACCAGCACTTTTTTAACAGTATTCAAGAATTATTGACTCTTATATCTAACTGAAAAGTTACCTGTAAGCTGGTTTTGTCGTATTTTATGTGTGCTAAGATTTTTGCAGTAGAAACTAGACCAAAATACTTGGTCAGACTTTGTGTTTATAGTCCATGATAAAGTTTTTTGTTGCCCCCATTAAGCAGTCATTGCAAATCTAGACCACTTTTCTTTGCATGCTTCAAACTCACCTTAGAAGCCCAAAAGTGTTTGGTTTTATTTTACATTTCTCATGCTTTTTTCCAGCCTCTGCTTTTTCTGAAAGATATCTGGGTCTGCCTAAACCGGACCCCAGAGCGTACACGGTAGGACTTCATTTCAAGGCTTCTCCTGTTTTCCTGTGGTTCTCACTAAAAGCATCAACTCCATCATGTTTCTGGTCTTAGATGGCAAATCTAGCCCACCGAGCGTCTCGGTTCATGGATAAGAAGTTCCTCATCGTTCACCCGACAGCTGATGGTACAACTGCAGGTCAAAGTTCTCCTTTCTAATATGTTATAAAGAAACATCAATGACATTTTTGCCTCTGTGTCCTCAGAAAAAGTTCACTTCCAACACACAGCGAAATTCATTTCCCAGCTCATTAGTGAAAAGGCCAACTACACCTTGCAGGTATGTCGTTTCATTTCTAATTTGGTTAAATCTGTCAGCCTTTGGGAGGTTTCTGATCCCTGCAAATGGACCCCATGTCTTTTATTCAGAGCTGTAGAGGAATAATTATCAGGGCTTACAGACATCTGGGCTTTTACACCAGATTTTTTTCCAGTTCCAATAAAAACTCTAACAAAAATACTAGTTGACTCTTGATTTCACTTTTCAACTCTGAAAAAAGAGGGATGACAACCAGAGTTATTTCCCTTTGGGTGAGAAAACTCATTATGGAAAAAATTCAAATGCAGAAGTTATAATTCATTTTAAAAATAGCCTGAACCATAAACTTTCTGTTCTTGCTCCCCTTGAACATATTGTAAGCTTAAAAGCAGCATGTTGTTTATATAAATTTTTTTAGTGTCTAATTGGCAAATTAAAATCAGACAAATATCTGAAGAAGTTCCACAAGGACCAATTATTGGTTCTTTTGATCAACTTGTGCCCAAACTTTTGTTTTTTGAGGCTCAACATATTTACTTTCCTCCTGGTTTTTCCACCAAATGTTGATTTCTGAACTCTTAAATCATTAGTTTTGTTGTTTCTAAATGAATATAAACTTGTTTTCTTTGTATTATTTGAGGTCTGAAAGCGCTGCATGTTTTATTTTGACCGTCTCTACTTTTTTGCAAATAAATACTAAATTTTTGCTTGAAATGTCAGACATGTTGTCAGTAGTTCATAGAATAAAAGAATAATGTTCATTTTACTTATAAAAAGTAAGCTGTGCTCTTTTTCAAGCAGAAAAGTAGTAAACTAATTATTTTGTTCTGGTTTTTCAGCTTGTCCTCTTGTTTTTTTTAAACCTGTTTGAAATAAACATTCAGCTGACGTTGACGTTTCAAGCCAACCTGTTTTCGCTCTGCTCCTGTCAGATCTACCCAGACGAGGGCCACTTCATCCACAGCGACGCAACACGGCAGCACCTGAGTCAGTCCCTGGTGAATTTCTTCGAGGAGTGCTTCAGGCTACCAGAAAGCCTGTTTGAGGAGGATTTGGAAGAGGAGGTTGAAGACGAGGGTTAGATTTTCTTCGACAGGCTGCCGTTCCTCTTTTCTCATTCACTCCATTTGGTCCGACATTCCCTCCGTGTTGTATCCGTGCCCGAGAGCGACCAAGTTGTCCATTATGCAACCCTCATCCTCCGTGTGTTTCGGTTGAACTCGTTGTGTCTACCACGCCGTCCAGCAGACGACGGATCCGTCCTCCCCTGTTCATCCGGTGGATTTCCAAAGGCCTGATGACCTACAGGAAGTCCAGAAACGGTCTCCTTTACAGCAGGATGGACGTCTTTAAAAGCAACGGAGAGAAAGCTTCAGCCTGCACACTGACTTTCAGGCTGCGAGGAGAAGAAACGTTATAGCACACGACCTACATGGGCTTGTACATAAATGAAATTCAGAACCCTGGCGCCGATCGGCAGAGTTCGTAAGGGGCGTCTGGAACTGCGTGGATACAGGGAACGTTACTATTTTTAAAGTTGTGATGGACTTTTCATGGACTGTGGTTGTCTCTGTTGTTAACGGTCTATAAAATAGCACACAAATGCTCATCTTTTATTTGCCTCCACAACGTTTTAGGTCCGTTTCTGTTTCAGTCGTGCTGGGACGAGTTTTACGGGGAAAGAAATAAGCCATTTTGTTTAGGTTGTACATTTGACATTGTTCCGTTTTGGTTTCCTCCAACAAAAGCATTTCCTTGATTTATTCACGGTGCCTTACTTTATCAGAAAACATGAAGATAAATTTATCTAATACAAAAAAGCCAAGATAGTGGTTCAGACCTTCAACACGTTGCCACAGTATCTTACTTCAGTAAGTGATTTAATCGTTTTTAAGCCTGGAAAGCATGCATGAGACAAACAGAAACCTCCCGGCAAGGGTATAAACATATAAATTATTATAAAAAGATCTTTTTTCATCTAGAGTTCACTTAGTTATCTGGTGTTTTTAGAAAAAGTAGCTTATTTCTTTATGAAAATATTTACTTTACCCCCTTCTTACATGAAACCACGCGAAGGATAAATACTCCTGATCGTATCTGGGTTGTTTTTAGCTACAACTACTTTTTAAAAACTGACATTTTTGCCCACTAGTTTTAAAACTGAAAGCAGAGCAAAGCGAAGCTTCTGGATCTTATAGCGTTCAGATTTTTTTGCGTGGTGCTTGTTTTACTTTGCACAAAAACTAAATGTCCTTTAATAGCATTTCTAATGCTAAATGTAACATTATTTATTTTAATAGTATTTATAACTTTCTAGCAGTGCGGGTAATTTTTTTTTTCACATTAGCCATTCAACTTGGCTGACATCTTTATGCTAATTATGATTTCTCTAAAATATCCCAATTAAGTTAATTTCAATGCAATTATTTGCATATAACAGAAAAAAAACTATTTTTGGGAATGCCAAATGGCTTTTAAGATGAGAAATATTATTTAATAATTTTGAAAACTGAGTGAATTGAACGAAGTTTAGGATTATTTTCATTGAACATTAAACACCAGATTACACATAAATTTCACGTTACGTCTGCAGAATAGGCAAAGTAATCACAGAAATGAATATATCCAGGCACAAGTTTATTTATATCGTCTTATGTTGCACTCCAGTGCATGTTCCGACGTGCTTTGCTACGTTATCCGTCATTTCTCAGTTCGCCATCGTAAATTTTGACATCCTGAATGTTTTTTTTACAGAACTGCATAAGCTATATTTGCAGTAGTATTGTGATTGAGATCACGGTCTCGTTAGCTTGATGTGTAAATGTTCTAATATCATTTTATTCTGAGAAGAAAAAGAGGAAGAAAAACAATGTTACCTGAGTGTTATTAGTGCATAACATACTTTGGACGTTACATTCGGTTGTTCATTTTTGTTCCGTCTTTGAATTGAGCTGGAAGCGACTTTATAAATGGCCAATGGAAACAAACTTTCTTTCTACACATGGACTTTTTCCAAGATGTTCAACTTTGTTATCCAAAGCATACAGGGATGTCATTGGCAGATTGTGGCATGAAAGTAAGTGTTAGAATAAAAAAGTAGATATTTTATCAGTCATTAATGTTTTTTTTATCTTTCCTCTTCACAGCAGTTTCCACAACAACACATACAAAACTACTTTTTGCTTGAGTAGAAATATGCTGAAATAGTGCTGGTCTTACTAAATTTTGAGGATTAAGTTAATTTCAATGCAATTATTTGCATATGATACAGAAAGGTCAACATACGGCTGTGTGTCAGTAAAACCACGAGGTCAATCCTTTAGAAAACCACAAATACTTTGGCATTAGCAAAAGAAAAATGACAAAAGTATCTAATTAGAGGTCAACTGCTGCAAATTGAGAAAAAATAAACAGCATCTTCTTTATTACATTCAATTTTTTTTACATTCTTTGTATAAATAAGCAGTTTCTGATTCAGTACTCAGATCCAGTTAGTCAAAGCTGCCAGAGAAATTCAAAGTGTTTCAAACCATCAAGAAATTGGCAAAAAATGTTTAATACAAACAGAAAAACTCATTTAAAAAAGAAGCTGATTGATAACACAGAAGCTCCATTCAATTTCCAGTGCAAAACATTTTCAGATAATTGGAAAAGTAAAAATATCAAGTCCATATTAAGGCAGAACGGCTTTGTGAAGAGGAATCTCAGAATAAATAAATTTGCTCGAAGGCACTCGCGTTTCCAGTGTAAACAGGATTATAGTTGTATATCAGTGCTTTGCTCTCTTCCTCCTTAGACTGAAACCTGTGAAAGTTCTTCCTCGCTACAGAGAGAGATTAACAGATCAGAGTTTAAGTCACAAGCAAATACTCAGCAAACCAAACCTGTCGTGCTTTCATACCTTCGCTCACAAAGAAGTGGGCCGTGTAGAAGGTCGTCCTGACCGCCGATGGAGAGTGAGGAATGTAAGGTCTGGACCACTCGAAGGCGTTTTTCTCTGGATGCCACTGCGTTCCATAAACAGGGTAACTGTAAGCTGCACAGAGGGTAAGAAAACAGCAGTCGTCATGACAACGGTCCTGTTGCACCGCGTCACTGAGGCCGTTTCAGTCACCTTCCACTGTCGACACAAACTCGGTGTTTCCATCTGTGTTTGTTGACAGGACTTTATAGAAACTCTTCAGGTCCTCGTTTGTGTTGTAAGTCTGAAACAAACAGAAGTGATTCGTCACAGGAAATGAGAGCGACTGATGAAGACTAAAGGTTTATTTTCAGGGCGTTTACGTCTCTGTTAGGTCTACAGACTGTCCAAGTCTGACTGACAGATCAATTTACAAAAACTAGAGCTGCCTGATGGACGGATGGATGGATGAACAGATGGATGGATGAACAGATGGATGGATGGGTGGATGAACAGATGGATGGATGGATGGATGGATGGATGGATGGATGGATGGATGGATGGATGAACAGATGGATGGATGGATGGATGGATGGATGGATGGATGGATGGATGATC